>NW_020537485.1:0-25813 GCF_003426905.1 Ctenocephalides felis
TTTTAAAAAAAAACTTTATTACAAGAAAACGGGCCGATCGATTTTTACCAAAAACTAATCAGCGATTCCTAACCAATATCTTTTCGAACGGGTTTTGAATTTTCAAAATCGATTCAGAATTGCAGGCTAAAACGTGGACGAAATTTTTTTCACTTTTCTGCTATTTACAAAGAAACAGCTTAGCTAATCGTCGCGCAGTTGATAAACGCTAGTCCTCATCGAGATACATCGAATGGCTTTTAAATTTTTGAAATCGGTCCACTCGTTTTTGAGAAAACGTCGATTTACGGCAAAAAATCTGTTCACATACACGCAAACACATACACACACACATACATTTTTCAAATTTGGTCTCGTTCGATTCAGAATGGCTGAACCGTCGAAAAATTAGCAAATCGGATTTTTTGATGAACACATAAGCTTCTTCTTCGGGAAGTCAATAAATCTCTAGGTATGTACAACCAAAAGTTATCTACACCGAACATCACATTTAAACAAATTATTTTTCCTCATCGAAACTCACTTCACTAAATAATATTTACTCAAAATACCAAAGCTAGGGTACTTGCATCTTGCAGGTAGAATCGAGAGCATATTCGAATCACTCTCCGTTCGCCCTACGATTGAATATTATTCATAGCAGCGCAAAATTTAATCTGTTGTGAATCCGTAGCAGAAGGAATGTTTTCTCTCCGAATGCATTTTCTTTATGCCCATTCTGAATGGAATATTGCATTGGTGCGTGCCTCGGTCCCACGATACCAGATATATGCATCAGAGAGCACGATGAAAATGTTAAAATACGCGTGCATTCACCTGACGCGCTCCGTAGCGCCGGCTTGTGTGTTTCTGAATAAAAATATAAAATAAAATAAAAGACCCTGCGCTGCACTAATTTGTAAAATAGCGCCGCCGTTGCGTTTACATATGTCTGTTTGCTTCATGAACATTATTAAGCCGAGAGAACACGTTTACTCAAACACGACGGAAATTAATCTTTAGATGGTTAATGCTGTTATGAATGAAGCTTTGTTAAAATCCGGTAAATGGGGAAAAATCAACAGTGAATAAGCCATTGTGAGTAAAAATGTGGGAGAGGCATACCTGGCTACCTGGACAAAAAATCCAGAGCCATTTATAATCAATATAATATAAATAAATAATCTATATTTTTTAAATCATAGTCTGGAGGCAAGTTACATGAACTTCCCGATATGTGTAACCGACTTAATCAATAAAAAATAAATTAATTAGTGATTAAAAGTATTTCGAGTGGATTTATTACACATAAATGAAAACGAACGAACTCGGAGTATTTTCTAATAGCAAATTTTTACAAATCAATAATTTTTGTAATTGAACAGGTTTCCGTAGAACTTTAATGGTTTAATATGTTCATTAGGACTAAGTACTCTATCGTTATACCAAGTATATCGTCTAATTTTAATTTTAACAAACGTCAAAAAAACTACTGATTTTTTTAAATTTTGATATTTTTTAAAAATTAAACTACTTGTCGTAAGGCCGTAATATTTCAGTGAGTGCTATAAGACCAAGATATCTCCAAAAAAAGTTGTATAAAAATCGGCTTAAATTTTGTTTTCTACAGTAAATTGCAAGAAAATGGCTCGGTAGATTTTCATCTAAAACTAATCAGTATCATTCCCAACGAATATCATTCGAACAGTTTTTGAGTTTTTAAAATCGATTTGGTAGTATGAGTGATTAGTAACTTTATCTAAGAATTCACTATTCTACTGGATATGCCATATATAATAATGTATGACTTTGATATATTGAATGAAAAGCTTAAAACATTATTACAAATGATATTTTTGAAACATTATATAAAATTATTAATTAATATGTAGATCTAATTAATATTTTATGATAAAAAAATATAAGATATAAGAAATATACGAATTCCTGTATATGGCTTCTCAAAGACTTTAAAGTGAATGTTTGAGATGTCTATTATTTATATTAAATATTTTAAATATATTGAATGATTTAGCTAGATGAATAACTAGAAACACCATTTTGAGAAAGTAGATACTTATGCAATTTAATACAATTATTGATGCGCAAATCTAATATTGATATGCAAATTTAAATATTAATATTATTTAAAAAAAAACACAGTTATGAAGAAGAGTATAGCTTGCAAGAGAGTATAGCTTGTTATAAAATCTAAGGTGAATCTTTAATAATATTACTATTAGTGATAGTTACTATTACTAATATTTATATTAAACATTTCAAATTACATTGTGTGATCCAGATAATTAACTAAAAGCCTCATGAGACAAATTTAATTAATATTATAATTCAGAAATCTTAATTAAGATATACGTGAAGATAGGAATAAATTGTAGCTTAAAGACACTAGAATGATAGTTTAAGAAATGTGATATATATTTTAATAAATATTATATTTAAACAAATATTTTTGTAATTGGAAAAAAATACTATAAAACATTTATGGATAAAAAATATAAAAAATATAAGCATATTGGAGTGAAGTATAGCTTCTCAAACACTCCTAAGTCTGAAGTGAATATTTTATAAGACAAATATTTACATAAAATATTTCAGAATGTATTAAACGATTTAGATTTACAACTTGAAATATGATTACAATTAGATATTATAGCTGCTCGAGATAAATCTGATTAATATTTAAATTTAAAAAACTTAATTATTAAGAAGGGATAAATAAAAATTGTATTAAATGAATCTAAAGCGAAGTCTGATATTAGATATAATATTAAACATTAAACATTAGAAGCTTGAAATATATTTTTCAAAGAATGAATAAACTTGTAATTTATTTACAGTTCGATTCAAAATTGTCAACATGCATATCTAATTAATATTCTAACTATGTTTTAAGTAGATTAAAATTGCAATAGAGTATAGCTTCTCAAAGACTCTAAAGTGAATGCTTAAGACGTCGTAAATCGTCCAATAATATCTCCCGAGATCCGCGTCTTCTAAATATTTAATTGCACTGAAAGATTATATAAATTTTCAATTAACTGCCGCAAGAACAGTTTTACGGCCAGTTTTATGGCGCAGTAGCTGTAAGTTTGTATTAACACACTCCGCCGGGGCGGGAATTTCACGGCGGAGACGCCGATACTTTTGCTCAATAATGCAAAAGGTATAACGAACGAAGATGCCGCGCCAGAAGAAAATATAATACTTTTATTTATTAATGCAGTATAATGCAGTTCCGATACAAAGAGTGCGCTCTCTCGTAACTTTTTGGCTGCATTTCAAATCAAATTTATGACATGAAAAGCTTCTAGCGCAGCCAATAAAATGTGCAATATTCGCTATGTCTGAAGATCCATAGCGCAGTCGGTGGGAGGAACTCAGGTGCCGGATTTGAAAGGATAACTTATTCGAAAAGAAACAATTGCTTTTATTGCAAATATGATGTTATTTATTTATGGCAGAGAGACGAAATTCTTATGAGAATCGTATCGGTTGCATGAACTACGGATTTAATTTCAAGAAAATTTAAAAATAGTTCAAAAGGTATCAGTTAGAGACCGTGTTGATTAATTTTTCGTAAAGATTAGCTGAGCCAATTGTTATAAATCAATTGTATTTTTTCATAATTTGGATAAAAATGTGTATGATGATACAGGTCGTGGTCTCTTCCTTCAATGCTGTAGATTATAAAAAGTGATTCATTACAGAAAATCATTTGTTTAAAATAATGACCGCGTAAAAATTTCAAACATGCATCGTCACAACTTTAACAGTTGCCAAATCTGAATTTATATTGATTAAATCGATTTTTTATTTTTAAATCGAAATATCGGGAAGTTCATGCACCATGCCTTAAGGCAAAATACATAATTCAATTAGTTCCAACCAAATTCAATAACAAAGAGAAAAGTAGAATAATAAAAGTAATTTTAAGAGTTGCCAAATCTGATTTTTTTATTTATTAAATAGATTTTTCACACATTTTAGGAAGTTCATGCACCTTGCCTTAAGGCAAAATACATCATTCAATTAGTTTCAATAAAATTCAATAACAAAGAGAAAAGTAGAATAATAAAAGTAATTTTAAGAGTTGCCAAATCTGAATTTTTTATTGATTAAATCGATTTTTCACACATTTTGGGAAGTTCAATGCACCTTACCTTAAGGCAAAATACATCATTCAATTAGTTTCAACAAAATTGAAGAAACTAAAATGATAAATAGATAAATTTATAACTCAATTATTGAAAATTTGCATCCCAATGTCTTAATATTGTAAATATCGTTAATTTTATAATCTTATACCCAATATTCTTAGGTGATTTTTGAAAAAGTATTACAAATACTATTATCTATAACTAAAAATAATATTGCTAGATTGAAATACAGTATTTTTTGTATATAAGACTAAACCAACTAAATGTAAGTGGCATTTTGCCTAAATGAAAGTTGCAAAAACTTCAAAATATGTACATATAATCCACTAATTCAATAAGAATTGAAATTTAGCAAATTTTAATATTAAACTATGATATTATCAATAGTTTATTTGTAAAATGAAGTTTATTTCTAAAATGAAGATTTCTTCAAGGAAGTTTGCTATTCACTAAAAACTAATTGTTGCGATTTTCATTTGACATTTTTCAAACAAACATATTACCTGCAATTGTATTAATTAACGAGAGCACTTATTATGTACTCTCAAGTTTTTATTATGTACTCTTTTTATTAAATTTATGTTAGTATTCATTACTGTTACTTGATGTTAATCATTTAGCAGTTGTAACAAATACAGTAATTGAAAAAAAAAAAAAACTTATTAAGTTTCATAGATCTTCTGAAATCTGCGTTGTCGTTATTGGCAGAACATCGATTTTGGTGTCGATTGATTCCGAATGACTTAAAACAACAACAAAAAATATTGAATTGGCAAATCGGGTTTTCTGGCCAAAGTCTGAACAACCTTGGGATGCTATAAAATATGCAATCAACCAGTACGTATATAATCCATCTATTCATAGAACCAGAAATGTGAGATAAACGATATAAGATAAAAGCAGTTTAAAAAATAATTCCACATAAACTGCCGGCCATCAAAATAAAGTTTCAGCGACGCAAACGGGATAAGAATTTCAAGATAGTCGCAAAGAGATTTTTCTATATCCCAATGTGTGTGTGGTGTGATGTTTGTAAGTATACTGATGCGATTTTAGCTGCGGATAATCTTACAAGCAATCCATAACTCATCCCAAAGATTTCTAAAAGACAACAAACTTCATGATTCTTTTCTGCCGGTTGTATGGAATCATATGTGAACTGGGAACGAGGAAATAGAAAATGCAACTGTGAGAAAGAGTTTTATATCGAATACTTTATCCAGTACTGTTACTGGAGTTCCAGAAACCAGTACAAGAGCTTTAGGAATTATTTTATTTTCTGATTGCTATTTGAATACTGCTGTTTTCTTCTGTTGTTATTTAATTATGTAAATTGATTATTTGTAACATACTTTCTAATTTGGCACATAAACGCTCGTCACACACCAAAGAACTATATGTAAATAATTTATGCTACGAGGTCAAAAACCGTTAATCTTTTAATTACAGCTAAAATGCAACCTTATATTTGTGGGTCTAAAAGTCGAAACTTATCTTATCTGTCCATCGTCACAGCACTTTGCCAGTGCTGGTGGCAAGAAAGATGAGCGTTTTGCGGCTTCGCGTCCGGATCAAAACTTTCGTCATAAACAAGAAATTAAAGTCTCTTCGCCGACCGGGGATTACCAGGATTCCCGCGCGATGAAGCCCCCTCACATTTGCGCGGATTTAACAAGGACAACGCCACACACAAACACACACCCACACGTATGGGCTTGTCCACAAGTTAACACGTATACTGCGAGTAGAATGTTGAGAATAATTTATTTAATGAACGGAGAGCTGTGAGAAAATGTCCTGTTTCAGAACCATCTTTTTAGTATCAAGACAAGAAACAGTGCCAAAAGACAACTTGTTTTCAAAATACAGGTACAACATTAATTTCTAATGCAGCCCAACAGATAATATATCTCTAAAAGACATATTTATATAGTTATAAGTAAAAAGTGATGTCAAAATTGCCTGACATCAAGCTGCCCGAAGCGGGTATCCCTAGTGCAAACCTTTTAGCTGGAAAGCAAAAACTGTAACAATTAAGCCTCCATAAATATTCAAAAAAACTTGGAATTGATGAACCTAAAAACAAGTTTGAAAAAAATATTGTGAACGTCCAAATTGATCCATATCTTGTATAGATCTTCGCATGTATCATGCCGTTTTTGTCCAAACCGAAAAAAATATACTCAATCGTTAATTAAGTAAATCGAATTTCATTAACGATACTGATTTTTTCATCAATGCATAAATAAAAATTGTGAATTTCATTTTACAAAAAGCTAATAATATTCTGGACAATGATATTAGAGCTGCTGTATACATGTGACCATACATATAGGAGACAAAAAATATAGATATAGCGCGAGGTGCCTAAAACGTTTTTAAGTAATCTAATTTTCTTTAATGATACTAATTATTTCATCAATCCATAAATAAAAAGTGTGAATTTCATTTTACGAAAAATAAAATTTACGATTTACTGGACATTGGTATTAGAGTTGCTGCATACATGTGACCATACATATAGGAGACAAAAGCTGGCAAACGATAATCGCCCTAAAGGAGGGATATAGATATAGTACGAGGTGCCTAAAAGGTTTATATGCTCGTTTAATTCTGTGGACTTACGCGCGAATAAATGTACATATATACATATATGAATATGTACTTTAACTCATATATCAACAAATATTTATTTACGCTTTTATAATGCTTAAAATATCTTCATAGATAGAAATGACTAAAAATGTAGTTGTTGATCAGTGCTATGATGCATTTCATATGTACTATTAGCTTTTATGTCCTTAAATGAAAATATTGAAATGAAAGTTAAATACATAAATTAAATGCACAACTTGTGTTTGGCACACTTAATGTTTAGGACAGGGCGAGGCACAAATTTTAATTCCCAATTAAAAACATATAATCTTTACAATTTTTCTAAATTTTGTCATCGTCCTATAGAATAAAGTAAGGTAAAAAGAGACAGCTAGGGAACAAATGGATCCAATATCTTATTTTTAATAAGGTAATGGTAATTTAATAATGTAAAAGGTTTTTACGATATAAAAGCTACATTATCCAATCAATGCGAAATATAAAATTTACATGGGCTCATTTTTTACAAAGATCACACTTTATATAAACTTGATCTGGTCAGAAATATTCATCAGTAGAGTTGGAATAACAATTATTACAATGTATTTCTTGTGAAATAGCTTTTTTGACCTAATTTACTTTTTTATTTACTATTTTTTTAAGTTATTGTTCACCCCTTTGCCAGTGTTAAAGATTAGTTGGTACTTTTTACCCCACCCACATGTGAGCTATTCTATATAAAAAAACGGTTGAATCATAGATAAGGAAATGTGCTGAGCTATGTTCAGTAAAATTTCCAGTTAATTCACAATTTCAAACCTATGTGTTTTACTATATAATGTTATACTACATTTATGGGACGATTCCAGTTTTCATACAAAATGCTACTAAATACTGTCAAAATGCCATGTACTTGCTGTGAGATCAGGCGTTGTACACATAAAATGCAACTTCACCCATATGTTATCAAGCCATATATCGAAGATACAGTTATGATAACATCATTGGCATTTGTGAGTTTTTTTTGTTAGGATTTTCTATCTAAAACGCCTCACTGCACAGAACCACATAGGATTTTGATAGTTTTTAGTACCACTTTATATGAAAACTACTACATAATATGACCTGCCATAACTACGGTGTATTTTACGCGAGAAAGGAAGTATAACGATTAGAACTTTTATCCCTCTTCAACATATAGAAACCATTCTATCTCAAAAATATGATATTTATGATATGTTGCAAGACATTTCGTATACTCAAAAGTCAAAACTTTCAACCTGTCAACAGCCGGTTGCTGTCAACGTCCAGTCGTCGGCGAATCCGCGACGGCTCTGTTTATCGGCACGACATTTTAATCCGATTAGTCGGTCACTGGGCGGTTAATTAAAAGCAAAATAATGCCTACCATCCGCACGTCACGACCAAGCAAAGGACAGCGAGGACTAAAAAAGGATTCTCGAAAAAAATAAATAACAGAAAATGAATGAAAATCGCGATATACGGCTATGCGAGACGCCAAACGCTCGCGGTACAAATTAGAGGAATTAAAGTCCTTCAGCGTGCGATAGTCGTGAAAAACGAAAAAATATGCTTCGCTTTTCACAAGGCTTTAGCAGGATTAAATGAAGGATCATTTCGATGTAATCCTTCAGTTGTATTAAAAACAATTGTCACCGCTGTAAATAGCTTTGTACAAGAAAAGTTGCACGAGTAATGCTATTTCAGTGATCCGTGCCCTAGATTTTTAAAAGAAAACCACAACAAAAATGAGATTATATATTTTTATATAACAAAGGTTATGTTTTTCGATGAATAGAATATTATATCAAATACTTGATAGTAAGTAACCGTGAATAGTAAGTTTTATAACAAAAGTAGCACAAGGCAAAAAGTCCCATATTATTGCGAAATGTCACTTTATCTCATATATAATGAAAATATACATGTAGTAAGTATCCTCAAGACAATTAAATAATTTGCTTATGAATGAATTATGCAGTGCAATGTTGGAAAGATGCATTAAAAAAATATACTCAATGGATATTATAAAATTGTAGAGCATGAGTAAAATAATTCAACGCCTATGGTTAGATCATGAGTATGACCTATATATTTATGAGTTGAAGCATGTTGTTTATTAATATTTTTTTGACAAAATGACATGTTATTGGCTACTGCTATATAATACCCAACGGCGATTTCCGTTGGGACAAAATCCAAGGGGTTTTAATGGGTATTATTGGTCTGACATACCCAGGTGAGATACCCGAGCATGGCATATGTTAATGTGATTCCTTCTTTATATGAAAAATAAATTTGGAGGCGTCCATTAATCACATAAGTCTTTTAGGGAGAGGGGATTTTTCACAGAAAATCACAAAAAATCACGTGGGAGAGGGTGGTGGTTATATTTATGCCTAAAATTTCAAAGAACAAAAATAGGTTTTTCGTAAATTCGAAAAATTTGTTCGAAAAAATATACGTAACTGAAAATACACGTGATGATTGATGGGGGAGGGCGGGTAATCTTAATTATCACGACGTATCACGAAGGGAGAGGGAGGTCCAAAAATCTCTAAAAAATCGATCACGTGATTAGTGAATAGCGGAAAGAAACAACATATAGATACAAAATAAACTATAATTTAATTGGCATCTTTGCACTATTCGAATTTCTAGATAATCATATAAATAAATCGACAGACAGTACAAACGTACAAACGGTATATAGCTGACATCTTGAAGCACAACATAAATGTTTATATCTTATGTTTCTATTAATTAATGAATAAAATGACTTACCATTGATGACATTAAGGGATGCCTCAGCAGAAACAGCGTCGCCGACACCATTTTCGGCGACACATTCGTAGAGGGCGTCATCTCGTCCGGCTCGCACCGGTTCTATCCGCAACAACGCTCCACCGGTCACTTCCGTAACTGTGTAACGAGACTGAGAACCTGGGAGGGTAAAACAAATAGAATTGTAATACTAATACTAACCATTGAAAATATATATATTGATTTATATACGTATATGAAATATTAATTAAAATATTTATTTCTGTAAAATTTACCAGGCACAAAAATTAAATTTGTCATGTATCCCCTTATAACAAAATTTGCATTTATTTTACTCAATACTATGTGAGTAATATATAGTAATGTATTTATTTTATTGAACTAAAACCACACAAAACTAATTATATAGAATTAGACAACTTCCGAGATACACAAAAATTGTGAACAATCATTAAATATATTTTGCTCTTAGTGAATGTAAAAATATTCTCTGTTGGAGCTATATGTAACTTCCTTTTTTGTGGTAATATCAGTAATTTTCAGAGTAAATTTGTTTTATATTAAGAATGCAAACATACAATTTTTCAAGTATAGCGAAATTGCATATTAAAATGCATTTTGAGTGATCTTCATATATCTCAAAGATTTTTACTATTTCTTATTTTCGACAACTGTATTTGTTATATGCCATATATATCTATTAAATAATTGGGAACTCGAGTAACATTCGATGTTAAAATAAATTCTTTGATTGCAGATTCCATTATCGAGAAAAAAGGTATATTCTGAATAATCTTATACGTTACATTTAAATTATTGTTATAATGCATCTTCATGATTTTAGTTTAGAACAAAATTCTAAATTAAAAAAATTATCATTCTTAATTTGTATTAATATTGATATTTTTTCTGTTCGAAAGTGCTATTCCAATGTTTAATATAATCAATAATGGACTTATTATAATGAATAACACATAAGAGAATTATATCAAATAACAATGTACCTATAGTTACTATACTTTCAAAGGAAGATTTCAGGTGAAAAAAAAATTAGTTACCATTCAAAATCACTAAAAATTAAATAGTGTACAAATATAATAATAATACCAATCTTAATAGAAATTAAGAAGTATAGTTTAACCAATGTTATTTTTATCAAAGAAAATATTTGAATAGTACTGTATCGAAATGAATAATTTTCAGATAAATTAATACTAATATAATTATTTAACGAAGAATAATTCATCAACAATTATCATTTCTAACATACTATAATAAATCGTACTAATTTCATTATAATGACAAATATATGTAAGAAGTGCATTTGATAGTAGTCAAGTCGAATTTCACCGAAAAAAACTTAACTTGCTATCTTAACTTTTTGTGATAAAAGTACTTATACTGAACAATTGGCGGTAGAAAATATACAACAATAAGCAGCAAATTATTTAATATTAAATAAAATTCCAACTATTATTTTAAACCACCCAACGAGTATTCATACTCTTAATCCAATCTTTGAAAAGTAGCCTAAACTGATTTTACTACTGTTTCCATAAGATAACAGATATAATTCTTTATAAATATTATTATTACAAACCTGGCACTTTCTTTCCATTTTTCTTCCATTGAATAACTGGAGGAGGGTCACCTTTTGCTCCGCAGAAGAACGTCGCGACGCCACCGACCCGGACGCTCTGTTGCCGAGGCCGATCGGTGATCTCAGGTGGATCTGTGAACAAAAAATTGACATTAATTCCATGGAACTCGATGGAAATTGTAACAAATATAACCGAACCATTGCAATCGAAGAATAATCGTTAAATAATCGAAAAATAGCTAGAAAAACCTTTTTGGTTTGACCTTAGAAAAGAATTCAAAATAAGTAGAATATTTCTGAAGTACACTTGAATATTGTAAAGATCAATGGAACATAAATGTTTGTAATTTACTTGGAAATTAACATTTTGAATATGCACTGTTAATGCATGATATAATACAACATTATTAAAAGTTCTATAACTCATCTGATTAGTAGACAGACTAATCGAGATGCCAATCACTTTTGTGATCAAATTAATTAGGAATTATTCGCAATCGCTCCAAACTAGAGTTTTCATTTAAAAATTAGCATCAATACGTTTGACTATTAAGAAACTGCTAATATGTGATTAGCCAAATAAATTAAATAATAATTGATTTTTTTTATATTAATTTACTTTTTCGTCCAAACTGTGCTTCATATACTTTCAAATCTATGAACTAGTACTCGCATGTTTACTTAAGTAAATAGTAAATTTATTATATTAATTAACCTCGTACTAATTAATTTACATATAATTCAATAAAAATAATTACTATAACGTGATAACACCATTAATTTACAAGACCTTTGAAATTTACATCGCATCTTAGCCTAGCAATTGTAATGAATTTTATGCTAATTAATACGCCTCATGAATCTTACACTTTTTCTCATCTGCTTCACGAAGTTACTTGCAATCATTTTGCTCTCGAAGCGAGTTTTACAAGTAGAATTTTTAAAATATTCTGTTAATGTACTTCTATATAACCGTAGGACACTAACAATGAGAATATTTAATGTTGTATGCCAGCAATGCTAATGGACTTTTCGCGAGGTGCTAAGTATCATTTATTTATTAACAGACTAATGTAGCCACTTCATAGTGTCCTGTATTGTAGGTACATTAGTAATATTATATCGAATGTAGTTCAGAAGGACTATAAACGCATTACAATATAATTATTTCGTACATTAATAATGATAATAATAGATACCCTGGTCTGAGGCCAGTCCGTGATGTGAATACATAAGCTCTTTGAATTTGAAATCATAGTCGATGCTGAAATCATTTAACAACAATTTCAATAGATGCCTAAAGGCAAATCCGCAATGAAACGATGTTAAATCATTAATTTTAGACATGATTCACATAAAAAAACATTATCCAACTAATAGTACTTGAATCTTAAATATTGTACACCTATTGTGACCACAAATATGTCCTGCAACTACAATTCAATGATTCATTTACATTGGGCATCATTATACAAAATATTCGATTTCTATACGAAACCAAATATATATACGAGTGGGTGGTCGTTATCTATAAAGGACTTTCTGTTTTTATTGCAAATTGGTTTTTAAATTGTTTACTGTTCTCCGGAATCGTTCGTGAGCTGAATTTTTGATTGGTATCGACGCGACAGGGCGAAAACAAGTATCTAAAATACACTAGACTAAATGGCTTTTTAGCGAAATTAATGTGATCTTAAATAAAGAGTCTGGATTAAATTAAATAATCGAAGGAACAAGACTTAAGAGAAGTATATTGAAGAAAAAACAAGAGCGAAAAGAATATTCATGAAAACAAGAGCTATTGCAGTAGGCATATGGTAAAATATGTCAAGTCAAGTGGGAATTTCATATTATATTTTTTATAAATTCTCATTGAAATAAAATCTACGTTGTTCCAAAAATATCACTTTGTAATCCAAATCAATCGTGATATGGAATAAAGTTCTTGGATCTGATCATTTGTATTCATTCACGATTTTCCTACTGATTGCAATGATTGGCAAATAAACATTTTGCAACTTATTTTTTAAATTCGGCACCTGTAAATAAAATATAATTTTCTAACCATATATACTTACGAGTCAGGTACTGAATATATGAAAAATCCGAGAAGTTTCCATCTGCAATTTGGAGATAATTTGTTTCTCGATCAGTTACACATTTTCATATAATTGTGTATCACATTTTATTTTAGATTTTTGTTTAGGTTTAATTTTTTGGGTTGAGGAGGATAAAGAATTGTTTATAAGCAATATATATATACATAAGATTATTTTGCATTGTAAAATTTTGTTAATGATATAATAAAATATTTGTTGTTTTGTGGAATTACACTGGTTAACTTAATTGACCAACAATTGAACTGTTTTAACTAATCAGATATTATTCGTTATTGTTACAAAAATCTAAAATTTTATATCATATTGACATATTTTGTTACATAGTTCTAGTACAAAATATTGTCAATACACAATTAGTATTTATGGTATATTTACTATGAAACTTTTACCTTTTCACAACCCAACCTATTCTTTCATGACGCCATTATTTTCAGGAAATAAATATTTAAGGAAAATTTTCATAATTGAAAAAAAATTGAAAAATAGTATTATTTTAAATCAAATAAAAAAATAATGATTAAATTGTTCTTTATCTTGATAATTGAATTTGATCGAATAAGTCTTAAGTTCACAATAAAATCATTCATGAAATATGTGTGATGATGTATATAATTATGATTTTTCATGAAATTTTGGGTTAGTTTAGAAAAATTATGATTTTTCTCAGGCAACATATTTTTGTTGTGTTAACTGTAGTGAAAATTTCAATAATTAAATGTATATTTGTTGCTTTACGTAGCAAATTGCAATTTGATAAAGCATATAACCAAAGTTAGTTTATTGTTGTAACAAGATTCCATCCTTAATATCCGTTTCTTAAACAAAACCTCGGATATAAATTTCACGTTCATTTTGCCCCATGTTCTGCTGTGCAGTATAATATGATGCTCTTTCGAGAACACTAATTTAAAGTTATAATTACGTCGTTTAGACTTACTGCGTTTTGCTGGAACAATCCAACTATGATATTCATCTTATTAAATTTCTATTAAGCAAAGTTGTATTTGCGCAAATGCTTTTAAAACGTAAAAAGTAAACATCGCTTGTGCTGTTCGCGGTTCGCGACTATACGAGGTACTTAAGATGTTCTAAAGCTTTCGGATATTATAGCGAAACACTTATGAAATTCCATTAAATTTTATAAATTACGACGATGGAGATATTTTTTAAAACACATTTAATGGTTTATGGTCGCTCGAAAGTTTCTTTAAGTTATTTGTAGAAATATTTTGATGCATGAAATGCACGAAATTTATATTAGGGAGTTCTATTACGACTTAATATATTACAATTGATAGATAATAATCTAGACACAATATGCTATCAACTACCAGTGGGGTAAGTTATTGTTCAAAAATCGAAATTGAAATGTTTTAACATTTCTTTACGTTTTGAAGGTTTCTGAACATTTTGGCATACCTTAGACAAAAATGGATGTGTGTATTCAGTAGTATGTAATAATGGAAACAATTTCTCGCCCACATTTTCTGGCGCAAGGACCTATTTAAATGGTTCAAAAAACATTCAATTCCTATTAATAAGTGATTAGTTTTTGGCAAACATAGGTCCAGCCGTTTGGGAGTGCGAAGCAAAGAGTACAAAAAGAAAAATCAAGTTTTTGAGAAAACGGAGTATTCGATTTCAAAATTCAATTTCATTCCATTTCAAATTCAAGTGCATTTTTATGGGTGAAGTGGTGATTTTTAGTTTTTGGCAGATGCAGGTCTAGTCGTTTAGGAAATACGGAGCAAAATGTGCAAAAATTGGCAGTTTTTGAGAAAAATAAGCATCCCGTTTGAATGATTCAAAAAACTTTCTGCTTGTGTTGACGAAACGAAAAATTTCAATTTTTTTTACCTATTTCAGAAAAATATGTTTTTGATTATAGAAAATAATTCGCATGTTCGAAATTTTGATTCGGTACGGAAAGTTCTAACAATTTCCTCAAGGCGCGATGCCATAGATACACTACTAGTTATTTTAATTAATTTCAGTATTAGAATATGAATTACAAGATTAAATTGCAATTGTATGATGTGGTGTAAATAGAAATAAAGTAGTAAAGTCATTACAAATCCTAAATAAGGATAAGTGATAAAAAAATACCAAAACATGCGAATGAACAAACTTCCAAACTTTTGATAAGCAAACTAATGAACCACGGACTAAAAAACTATCAATCACTAACCAATTAGGAACGGAAAGAGGTAAATTACCCAGCTAAACAACTAGGATGCAAAGAAAAAAATAATGATATTTGGTGATCCTGATTTATAGCAATTAATAAATATTAGTAACGCAATCAATTGCATTATTACCGAACAAAATTTAATAATATCTTTAATATACATAATAGTAATCAATAGCAATCACTGAAGTCAGAATCTATCACCAATACCTTCTAATAACATATGTACCTATTATTGATGATCACTGCAACGTTATAGAAAATCATCAAAAGAATTAAAACTTTTATGTATGAACATAATCATATCAGGTTTAATTAGAAGACTAAGTAAAAGAAAAGTTTGGTATAATTTTTTTTTCATTAAACGTATAAGACATTCAAATAATTTGAAATATATTTTTGGATCCATTTACTTTAATATGTAAATATATTTTACAAGAATTATTTATAGATATTTATATATCCATAAATAATCTTTTAATCCAGCATCAATAATATTCATAGTGTATAACTTTCCAAAAACTCTTCACAACGACGTAAATGTACCAAAATATTCTGGTAGCAGATGTCTAAACTTTACTTGAACATGCAGGCATATCATTTAGAGAAATCTGGAAGATATATTGATGTCGTCAGGGTGTGTGAAAAAAGTTAGTGCAAAACGTTTCGCTTTTCATAACATGAAAACATCGCACGAGCTTGTGAAATATGGGAACAAGAATATATTGGAAGATCGAGTAAGTAAATCTATCGAAGCGACGAATAGTTTGATATATAATATAAACTGGAGTTATGGCGGTACAATATACGAGATCGAGGTCCTAGAAAAATTTGACAAACTCGGAAAAGTGAAAGAAGAATTGATTTGTTACAGTTTAATATATATACAAGGCATTGCATTAACTATATAAATACAAAATTATCTAATATTAAATCAGTACAAATAATAAAAAAATAATTAAACAATTAAACATATGTTTATTGATAAGAAATTATTTCTATATTATTCGTAGTTTCTATAAATCTTTGAAGTTATCAAAATGGAAAATATTTTTTAGGCAAGACAGATATTACAGCTGTTCAAAGATTGAAATTATATCGCCAGCGAAAAAGTAAAAAAAAAAAATACAATCAGTCAATGAATGCATGTTAATTTTAATTACATGGAGTTCTTCAAACACAATTACGTGATGAGTAGAGTTGCAAAAACAATATTTGTTTAGGCGTTGTTTAACATAATCCACTGCGTGAACGAATATTATAGAATTTATTAATCAGCAATTACTTAATTTCTCTAATGAAGGTTCATTTCTAAATGCTAATTACAATGACAAACCGATCATGTCATATTTGAAGTATGACTTCAATTACATTATTGTTTTTAAATATTATGCATATTTTTAATGCTATTAAAAATATATAATTTATAATTTATCATTATATAAATGTGTATAATGGTAAACACTAATTAAATGTGTGCATCACGAGTTTTACCATATTACCAATAAACATTATTCAAAATTGTTATATGATGTATTTATTTTTACCTAACTTAAATTTGCTACTTTGTACAGTAGCAAATAAGTTTTACTTCAATCGCGTGTGATCGTTACGCACACTTTTTTTTTATTAATAAATTCAATTACTAATGTCCTCAATTTTGCATCCTTTATACAACTTTCAGTTGAAATAATTACATATTTTAAAGATATTGTTCAGCAAATTATTAGAAATTATCCTTGTGATATAGTCATATTTCCAAATAATATTTCACTTACAAAAGCAATAAAAAACCTAAATAGAAATAATGCTAAATGTCTTATAGAATATTATTTGAGACTTTTAAAAATAATGCTCCACCCGAACAACTTCTTTACAATTCCAATAAATTGGTTTATATTACCTTTATACAGATATGGCTGTGAAAATATGGTATATAATAATGTATATTTTATACTTTATTTATTTTTGTAACAGATATTATAAAAATCAGCGCCTTATGAGAAGATACCTAGCAAAAATATACAATGACGAATATATCAATTTAAAATGAAAAATAAAATTTTATTACAGATTTTAGTATACAACATAAACTGTCGTATCTGTTTTGATTTCAGGAGAAAATGTAAATTTTGAATAAAAATTATATTACGGTTATTCAAATAAATTTAAATAATGCTATTGATCTCAGGGCAAAGTCAGAAGACTTTACATTTTTGGAATGAAAAAATATTTAAATTGAATTAAGATGTTTTTTGGTTCAATCAAATTAAATTAAATTTATTTCATGTTTATTTTTGCAATATTGCCATGATCGAAATTTGCATTCATGCACAAAAAATGCACATTTAATATATGAAAAGAATCTGAAATCTAACAAACAATATGTGAAATATATCTATAATCAATTGTATCAGAGCTTAAAAGTTCAAAAATCCAGCTGTTTTATTTCACGTATATTTTTTAATATTTTATTACATATAAATCCGATTGTAATCCGATTACAGGTCAATATGATTCATGACCAATGATATATTTCGAGGATTTAATACAATGTGTGAAATGAGCAATTGCTTTTGGCGAAATGATGATAATTCGTTTCGACATGTGATTGAATTGATATGTGTTTTAGGCAAAATTCACTTCAATCTAGTCAATATGTAAGCAGATATGTTTTTAATTCTTTTTCACCACGTCATGTTACTTATGATAAGATTCTTTTTTTGACGTGTGTGCGTTATCTAGGATAGGTTTTCTATCTAAAACGCCGCCTACACTGCAGTTCGACAGTTTTTAGTATCATTTTATATGAGGAACGCTACGTAACATAGCCTTGCCATAACATTTGTTCAGGGGCAAAATTAGCCCATTTATGTATCAAAGAAACTACTAGTGCATGGCAGCGTGCCTTAAAGCAATTTCGTACCACAATCAGCGGTGTTGTCGAGCCGGAACGCGCCGGAACGTCGTTCCGGCAAATTATTTTTGAGCCGGAACGCGTTCTGGCAAGAAAAAATATAAAAACATCGCTACATACAGAAAATGATTTAATAAGTAAATTTTATACGTTATTATTCAACTAATTTTTATTAAATGTTATTATTGTAATAAACATACATATATGTGCACAAAATGGGTTTTGTAACAATTTTTGTTTCTTTCCTTTTTGAACGGAACTGGAAAAACATGAAAACCGGTTTTAGAACCGGTTTTTAAATTTTAGCGTTCCGGCAAAAAAATATTAGCACAAAACCACTGGTTTTATCAAAGTCGTTTTTAATTTAGTAACAAATTGAGGTGTATGAACTTCTTATAGAAAAAATAATATTTATAAATTAAATCTTACATTCATTCGCATTTCTTATACGCTAACATCTACATCATAAGTTCCTATTCATGTATTTTTATAGCCTTACGTGTGCCTATACGTTGCATTCTATACTACACGCCTTACATCTGTACCATACGCAATATTTCATTATATACTCTCAAATCCCTACATTGTATACCGAATACACCTAACCTATATCTACTATATATCCTATTACCTATAATTTCCTTACACGCTACATTAACCCTACCGAGATTCGAACCCGGGTCCGCCGCGTGGCACGCAACGACCTTACCCACTACACCACCGTAACGCTACAATCAACCGTCTTTTTTCGCGTGTCGTCGCGCCACCTTAGTATTAATTACCTAATTAATTAGAAAATGACCCGCGGAAACAACAGTGCGTCCCATATTATATTATTAGTGGGGGTATCCGATAGGGTAGTGGTTAAGGTGCGCGACTTCCACGCGGAGGGGTCCGGGTTCAATTCCCGGTATAGGCAATAGATAGGTAGAGATAATACATAGGGCGTAAGGTAAACCTATATAATATAGGTGAATATATAAATTAGACAGTAGTATTATAAGAAGTAAAAGGTCTGTAGGTATATAATAAGTTAATGACGGTATAGGTATCTCACGGTATGATAGATAATAGATATTTATCGATGATATACAATAATATAATATAGTATGATAGGTAATAGGTTATCTATCATGTTATTAGGTTAAGTCTTATAAAGTATTGTAATAAATTGAGTACTTTATATCAAATAAATACATGTAGGTATTAATGAATACAAATAATACCAGAATAATATGATTAATGTCATTGAAGAATATAAATTATGTACTCAATGATTCCTCATACTTGTACAATTTAATGTATAGACTAGCTGTGTATAATAGAGTTAATTATATAAAAAGTCAATATATTAGATTTGTGAGTTCTTATCGAAATATATCAAATTTTTTGAACCGGTTTATGAACCAGATTTTAAATTTTAGCGTTCCGGCAAAAAAAATATTAGCACAACACCACTGACCACAATTAAATATTCGAGCAAAAAAATTAGTTAATAAATTTATTAGTGTTAACCATTAAACACATTTATATTATGATAAATTATAATTATATACTTATAATAGCATTAAAATATGTATAATAAAAAAAACAATGTAATTAAAGTCATACTCCAAATATGACATGATCGCTTTGTCATTGTAATTAGTATTAGAAATGAACCTTCATTGGAAAAAGGAAGTACTTGCTGATTAATAATTCTATAACATTCGTTTACACAGTGGATTATGTTAAACAACGGATTATGTTCGCAACTTCACGCATCATGTAATTGTGTTTGAAGAACTTCATGTAATTAAAATTAACATACATTCATGGACTGCTTGTATTTTTTTACTTTTTCGCAGGCGATATAATCTCATTATTTGAACAGCTGTAATATCTGTCTTGTCTAAAAAATATTTCCATTTAATGACTTCAAAATTTATAGAAACTAGAAATTATTTCTATATTATTCGTAATCAATAAACTTACTAATCATTAAGCTTTTAATCAATATTTTCAAGGAAGAGGGTAAAAATTCTTCTGATTCAGGCATTTTCATTAAATCAAGATTTGTACTACGATGTAACTTTAAAATGTTTATCTATGCCGATCCCTTGTTGATATCGGAACGCATACAACGACAGATCTCTATTCACACACACGACAACTAATCACAATCGACCCGTATAGAAATGATATCATCGAGATCGAATGACGAATCATTGGCACTCGGCCTTTATCTTATCGACTCTTATCTTCCGTAATGCATTCCGTTGCATTTGTACGGATTTACACCCTAGTCGCGCCTAAGAAGTTTTACTTCAACAAACTATCTATCGATATTACATATGAAGGAGGTTTATAGAGACCAAGTAGAGCTTGCTCCAGAGTAGCATATATCGAACGTGCATCAGAATTGCATTCCCTGTGCATGTGCACGAGAAAGTCGCGTCAATCTGGCAAAATGTCAAACTGCTCTCCTCCGGCAAACGCAAACAAATGTGTTTGGTTCCAGAAGTGGGATTTGATTCGCCGTGCCGCAGTACAAGCACGAGTCGAAAACGCATCCACTACGTAACGGCCGTTGCCTCGAAATGCAAACAGACCAGTTGATACGTCCTCTCTCTGATGATTGTGTATGCCCGATGATCAAAGAGCACTTTTTCGCCCACGATACACACAAGCTGGCAAATACTGAAGCAAAACATGTGCTCAATTGATTGAACAGTCCCGAATTTATATGTTCAATTTAACCCTGTCACGTATCTTCGGGAAATGTATTATATTGAATTCCAAAACGTTATGATGTCGGATAGTTGTTTGCTCTTGTTGAATTAATCACAAACAAACCGCAAATAGACTACTAATAGTATTTAGTAATTATTAAAATGTACAAAATCCTATAAAAGCGATTGTTAATAATTTAGACAAAATCATTTATACAGGCTCGATTACTATTATTATAAATTACATAAAAAACACAAATAGACTAACAAGGAATGTAGAAATAATAAAATTAAAATATTCAAATCGAGCGATTACTAAAATTATTGTGGTCAATGAAAATTAATATGTTAAATAGTTGCAAATTGTGGAAAATGTACAATGGATACATTAATTAAATAACATAATTTAGTAACAAATATTCATTAATGTGCCATACACTAGTACAGCTCAGCTCAGAATCGTATAGCTAGATGTAACTAGTGTTAAAATTTAATTGTCATATCTTCAATACTAAACATCTGGCAATTCCGAAAAAATGTGGCTGAGAGCTTCAATCATTTTCCATGTTGACTCGTTCTTTCATTGCATTTTCTCTAGACAATATTAAAATATAATAGATTTATAACGTGATTTGCATACAATGTTCGTTTTGAGTGTTTTTACTGTTCATTTGTTTATTGTGATCTATTTTCATGGTGAACAAATAATTAAATTTTTTCATCCATTGTATTAGAGTCCTTCACATTCCTCAGCATTCATATTCCAAGCAACCTGATCTTTTCAAGATTTGAAGCAACTATCGATAACCTCACATTTCTGAATATAACAGGAACAGTTCCAAAAGGGTCTAATCGACCCCCATTCTCAATGATACAATAAATAGTTGTATATTAACAAGAACTTCGCCAAAAAGGAGATACGTGAAGTCAGTCAAATAGCTACTATTGGAATGATGCCAAAATAATTATTAGAAGAAATTTTGAGTGAACCAAAATAATTTCCAAATTGGTTGATCCCTGAAGTGAGCAACATCAGCACAGTAATGATTAGACAAACTTATTTGTTATTGAACACTACCAGAACATTTCCAGACTCCACATAATCTAACCAGACTTTGTTTTTAATCTGCCAATGAAATCGCTATTAAATAAAATTAGAATAAATTTTGAATGACAAAGTATGTTCCAAATTGGTATTATGAGGCAGCAACATGAGCAAAATAAACAATCAGGCAAGTACAAAAGCCATGCCGAAGATCACCCAAACTCATTTGAGACAGACATTCACCCAAATCATACTAGGACCAGATTAAAAACAAAGTTCATTCTACAAATCTCAGTCATCTCAATATTACAGTCATTGATCAAAATATTTTGAATTTTCACCTCGCCTACTTTCTACTTGTTATTCTACTTGTTGCTCTTTAAGATAGGCGTAAAAATTATAGTATATTAATTATAGTATGAAAAAATAATAATTGATAAAACGAGGTTGTTCAAATGCAAGTATCAACCATCTTAAATTATAAGAAAAGGCTCGGATCACATCACCAGTTTGGTGATCATTTATTTCGGTTCTTGTATATTCCAACATAAAAAAACAAATTTCTAACCGATCCTATCAAAACAAAAGTGACGAGTCGTTTATCCATTTTAGTGAATATATTAGAGAAAAATTTCAATTCTATTATAGTTGAATCATATATAGTTTACATCAAAATATTCCTCAACATAAGTGTGAGAACGAGAAATATCCGAAAGTCGACAAGGTGAATTATGTGAAGAGTTTTCATAGGGTATTTTCACGACCTCCCTTTCATGTTGACAAATCGTCATTCTATGGGAGTCCCCTTTCGATACGCATGTGTATATAACAGAGATCCTGATAATTTCTATATATCACGTATACAGCATTATTTGAAAATATTTTAAAATAATAGCTCTTACTCAAATTTTAGTGAAAGATGAATTGGCAACAAAGAACGAGTAACAAGTTTGCTATCCATTGGCAGATAATGAAATTTCGACCGTTTTTTTTTTAACTCATTTTTTTTTAGCAATCGAAATACATAAAGATTCCTATGAGATAAAATGACAATATTAAGAGCGATGCCTAAGAAGAACTCCAATGAGAACTCTTCAGTTTTACGATTAATATGACATTATATTCGACCTAATCTAAGACTAAGTCTAAAGCCCATTGTCGTTCAATTCCTTATGCGGTTGAGTTGACCTTATTGAGGTTGAGTATGTCAACTATAGATGGGTTCGAATGTGTGTCTGATTTGAATAAGAATTCTTATCTGAACGAATTAATATGACAGATTTCCATACATGTCTTCACAATAATACTGCAAAAAAAGTGTAATTCTCATAAATTAATACATTTTCACATTGGTGACCAACTGACCACCGTAGAAGAAACGCAAATAGCAAATGAGCTTTGATCAAAAATCACAATATATAAACAACAGTGCACCAGTTGTCGAACAAATTTCAAATAGATAGATCATTGCGATTCCAGAATTTACTACCACATGAATTAGCTCTGACCACTGGTCTTTCGTTGGCCTACGTATCCAGTACGCGCTTAATACCTTAGGATAGCAAACTTCCACCACTCCGCTATCTTTTACTTATAAAATGTAATCCATACTAATCATTGAAATACAATTTTAAATTGAAAAATTGATTACAAATGGAGTGTACAAAAAAGAGTGCGCTTAAGGTTCACACGCGATTGAAGTAAAACTTATATGCTACCGTACAATTTTAAGTTAAGTAAAAATAAATACATCATATAACAATTTTGAATAATGTTTATTAGTAATATGGTAACACTCGTGATGCACATATTTATTGGTGCCAACCATTATACACATTTATATAATGATAAATTATAAATTTATATTTATAATAGCATTAAAAATATGTATAATATTTAAAAACAATAATATAATTAAAGTCATACTTCAAATATGACATGATCGGTTTGTCATTGTCATTAGCATTTAGAAATAAACCTTCATTAGAGAAATGAAGTGATTCCTGATTAATAAATTCTATAATATTCGTTCACACAGTGGATTATGTCAAACAACGCCTAAACAAATATTGTTTTCGCAACTTCACTCATCATGTAATAATTGTGTTTGAAGAACTTTATGTAATTGAAATTAAATACATTCATTGTATGTACATGAGTGCTTGTATTTTTTTTACTTTTTCGCAGGAGATATAATCTCATTCTTTGAACAGCTGTAATATCTGTCTTGCCTAAGAAATATTTTTCATTTTAATAACTTCGTAGAAACTGTGAATAATATAGAAATAATTTCTAATCAATGGACTTACTAATCATTAATCTTATTAACCAATATTTTCAAGGAACAGGGTAAAATATCCTTCTAATTCAGGCATTTTTTATTAAATCAACATTTGTACTTCGATGTAACTTTAAAATGTTTATTTATCTATGCCGATTTCCTTGTTGATATCGGTACGCATACAACGTTGATGCCGGTACGCATACAACGACAGATCTCTATTCACATACGCAACGACTAATCACAATCGACCCGTATAGAAATGATATCATCGAGAGCGAATGACGTATCATTGGCACTCTTATCTTATCTCACCTTATCTGCCGTAACGCACTTCCGTTACATTTGCACGAATTTACACCCTAGTCGCGTCTAAAAAAGTTTTACTTCAATAATTTTAATTTCGCCAAATTTCATTTATCCACATGAGAAGCTCTGAGATTGAACTCGGGCGTTCTCCCGCATCCTCGTATATCGTGATGTGATATGTTCGGCTCCGCGTCGTGCGATATGAGCCGTGGCCGTGCGTCAGTTTATAGCGTGTTTAAGTGGATAATAGATCAAGAGATAGATCCGGGTTACACAATGCCGTGACTCCGGAATGGTCATATCGTCCTCACGTCAAAGATTTCCAAATGGCCGTGGGCAATGCTGATGCTCCATTGTTCAGCCGGATCGGTAAATATTGGAAACGTAACGTGGAAATTGGTATATCGGTATAGCTATTGGTTGATATTGAAATTATTTCATTAACTCGACTTAATAATAAGTGAAATAAACTGGGTGTAAGTGGCATTTTTCCTAAAGATAGTTGTATGAACTCCCGATTTGTGTCAATAGCACTTTTAAAATCGTGGCAACAGAATTTTGAAATTTGGACACGAAATCAGGAGACATGGATTAATTTTTGCATTTAAAATATTTTTTTAATGGTATAAAACATACACTTCCAATTCCATGGCCCAAATAATTATGTAACTATCGATCACTAGGTGGTTCAAATCTACATAATCTGCCAATTATTATCGGAGAAATAGAAATTAGTACATAACTAAAAAATAATATTATTAATATGAATATTAATTACATTGTAGGATTACATGTGACGATTTCAGTGTGGACTAAAAACAAACTATTATCATATATGCTCAACCAAATTGCATAATTGAGTTAATTCCATGAAAATATATACATTGATCACTTAACTATTAATATTCTACTTTCAGTATGAAGAAGTACCTTATGAATATTAAAGATAAATGCACTTTATCGACGAATTCTTTTCTGTTATGTGAAAAGATTCCAACAAGGTATGTATTTATATTGTCAAATACCGATAAATATACTATGATATAATGATAGTCAAGTTATTTTGTTCTTGATAAAATTACATA
>NW_020537486.1:0-17495 GCF_003426905.1 Ctenocephalides felis
ATGGATCTTGTAACTTTAAGGGTTATTGTATCATATTCCAAATCAAACATCTTAAACATTCAAAAATGTCAAAGTAAATTAAAACATTAAAAGAAATTTGGACTACCCCAAAGTATATTCCAAACTGGTTGATTAGCAACACCTGCAAGTAAACTATAAAATACATACTCAACCAGACAAATACAAAAGTCGCCTCGGGGATTACTCAAACTCAAGTCCGCCAAAGCACTCCGCCTGGGCCAAATTAAAACGAAGTTCATTATACATTTATCTTTAAACAATAGATAAGGCCGACGTCCAATCACTATCAATGGTCTCATGTCAGAATTTTAAAGCCTTTATTATTATTAAAAAAGGTCTTATTGTAGGGGTTTTATTGTAGGCCTTTAGGTCTCGAGGCAGGAGTCTTTGGATCTTGTCGTAGGTTTTATTTATGTAATTTTTTGTGTTTGTAATGCAGTTTTTTGACTTTCCGTAGGGCAAGTTATAGTAATCGCAAAAAAATCGAAAATGAAAATTTTTATATATTTTTACGTTTCAAAGGCTTCTGAATATTTTGGCATACCTTAGAAAAAATGGATGTATGTGTATGTAAGTGTGTGTATGTGTGTGTGCGTGTGTGTGTGTGCGGATACAATATTTCGTCGACGATTTCTGAAACACCGATCAACCGATTTAAATAATTCAAAAAACGTTTGATTCGTTTTGATAAGGAGACGTGCTGATTAGTTTGGGGCAAAGGCAGGTCTAGCCGTTCCGAAGATACGGGGCAAAAATAGTCAAAAATGATAAATCAGTTTTTGAGAGAACGAAGCGTCCGATTTGAATAATTCAAAAAACATTTTATTTATATTGACTAAACGAAGAACTGTTTAAATTTTTGAAAAGGCAGGACCAGCGGTTATGGACTCTCAATGAAAAAAGTTAAAAAAGCGCCATTTGGCGGTCAAAAATGTTCATTGGTTTTTTCGATTGAAAAACATTCAGTTATACTCAATCGCAAGGTGTTTTTGCAAAAGGCATGAAAGTATGGAGTCGTTTTGGAAGAATGGAGCGCGAATGGAGGGTGTAAAAATGTTCATGCAGTTTTTGAGAGAACGGATTATCCGATTAGATTAATTCAAAAAACTTTTTGCTTGTGTAGACGGTGTGCAAAAAATGCTTTTACAAAAAAATTCGTAATTTTGAGAATTTTCAAAAATAAATTCAAGTTTTCAAAATTTTTCAATTTCAAAAGAAAATATAAATTTTGAAAAATTTCAAAAAATCTCAAAATCTAAAAAAAAATGATTTTTTACAAAAATTTGACAATATTTTGAAAATTAAAACAATCAAATATTTTCAATAATTTCCAAATTCTCAAAAAAATTGAAAAAAATGTTTTTTTTCCAAAAATTCTAAAAATTTTCGAACTTTTAAAAAAGTTTTAAAATTTTGAAAAATTCCAAAATTATCAAAAAAATTGAACAAATTTCTTCTAAGTATACACATAACTTGTTTGTAAATTGTTTTTTTTTCCAAAAATTCCAAATATTTTCTAACTTTTAAAAAAGTTTTAAAATTTGAAAAAATTCAAAATTATCAAAAAAATTGAACAAATTTCTTCTAAGCATACACATATAACTTGTTTGTAATACGCTCGTCGCCCAATTTAATAAGCACTTATAGATTTACAGTATGTATTTATAATAAATAAATAATCTATTTGAATTGATTTAAAACAATTATTGATTATTTTCATTCCTCGAATATTTAATTATGGTACGGGATGTTCCAGCAATTTGCCTTAAGGAAACTTGGCAAATTTCTGGAATTATTATCGTGGAGATTATTTAGGACTTCTGCAGAGTAGAGTCTACATGCAAAAATCCATTGTAGGCTTTATTTCCAATCTTGTGCATTTAGGCAGTATTGCGTTTGATACTCATTATAGACTTTATAATTATACATTTGCTATAGTAGGTTTTGTAGCATAGTTTTGTAGGTAGTGAACCTACAGATCTTGTTCTACAGGTTTGTGGTAGAACTCTAGTTCTACAGGTTTGTGGTAGGTCTTGTAAATATAGACTTCATTGTAATGATTAGTACTACTGACTTGCTAGAAATACGTACCGTGAATGAAATATGCAATTGCCCCAATTTTCTTTAATAACCCAATCGATTCATTGACAAGAAAAATTTACTACATTTTCCTAATTGGAAAAGCGCCAAGAAATCTCAGGAGGAGTTTATTGTTTTATGTCTTATCTATTTCTCTGTCTGTTCGCCGTCAACTAATAATATCTTGGCTTTTATATGTTTGTACATATGTTTGGGACCACTTTTAGAAAAATGTTGTTTAAAAGTTTTTTTCTAGGTGAGTGTTAGAGCCTCACACTTGCAACCACACGGTTTCCAATTCAAATCCCCGTTGCTTGCAGTCTGATGTCAAGCACTAATGATAGGGTAGAGCGGCTTAAGGGACCGCGGGTATAAAGGTCCACCACCGATATATTGAAAACCAGTGAGGTTAAGAAGTTTTTAACAATATTTGAAAGTAGCGGGCAAAAATCACGATAATGTTTGAAAATACATAACAAAAATATTTTCATTCGTTGTTAGCTTTTATAAACTTTTAAGTTTGTGTTATTTAATTATTTTATAAGATATATAGCTAATTTGAAGTTAGATTCAACAGATGTTTTTATATAACCTCTCTAATTGCTTACATTTAAATGGGGTAAAAGGACCAACTAAACCCTTACCCTGACAAAGGCGTGAAAAATAAAAAAGTAAATGAAGTTAAAAAATATCAATTTTAAAAGAAATAAATAAAATAATAGTTATTTCAAGTCTGCTGTTAAATGCTTCTAACCAAATATCAGATCATGTAGCTAGTATTTCGTAAAATCCCTTAAAAATTAAACATAAGCCATTCAATTTGTTTGGGGTAAAAAGGGACTTATAACAAATTTTATTAACTTAAAACAAATATGTTATTTGTTGTGATGTAGTTCATTTAGACAGTATAATGATCTAAACCATATATACTTTCAAAATAAATCAAAAATATGTTTTTAAGTAAAATAGCTCTGCTTTAGTGCATAAACGTTAAAATATCTTCTCTATTAGAAAAGATATTTGTAATAAAATATATCAAAACTAGAATACGACAAATATTGGGTTGCTTTTTAATAGCTGTTAGTGTAATTAGTGATCATAAAACATAATTACAAAAGCTTTTAGAATTGTTCGGACGTCTTTTCGGTTTATTATATTGGCCATGAAATTTACAAAACTTCAGGGCATTAAGCTTTATACGGAATGGTTGCTACCCCTGGTAGAGGGGGGTAGCGGGGTTTTAAGGAACGAGTCGTGCTGTTCTAAAAGGGAAGCCGACTTAACCACATGTAACTAACCTATACGCATAAATATATTTTTCTTCATTAATACTTAATAATACATCAGTTATTGTGATTAGAACTGCAACAAATACAGAATATAAAATTAAATCAGTTTTTAATACAGTCCACAGCGACAAAGGTTAAATAATAACCTAACAACCTGAGTGATCGAAGAAGAAGAGTTTTAGTAAATTCTTGAAATACGCACAAATAAACATTTTGGTACTTCGAACCGTATCGTGAATTACAAGCAGTTAATTAAAGTACAATAGTGATAACAAATTTCTAAGTGTTGTGAAGAAGAAACATTCCAAAGCGGCTAAACTTTATAACCACGTGGCGGTCAGACCAGAGCAAACAAGGGAACGAAGGCTGAGGACAATTACAACATCTACACACCTGTATTACAAGTAAGTCTGTTTTCATTCCTTTCATAATATCCCAATAATTTCACATATTGCTCGGTTGTGTTTAATATTGTATTCAAAATGGCGGAACTTAAAGCGAAGCGTGGATTCATTAAATCCAAATTGACGCGAGTGCAAAATTTTGTAAATTCATTAGATTCCACAATACTAGATGAAAATATAATTATTGAATTAAATACCAGACTCGAAAAGATATTACCAATTATTGATGAATTTGAAACGATACAATATGAAATTGAATTAATTGAGGGTGTATCAGAAGGCGATAAGGAATCTTTCGAAAATGATTATTATAGAACAATAGCTAAATTAAAATTTATAATTCAAAATTTCAATGACACGAAAAAATGTAAAGACGATCAGCAAACAATAGGGCCGTCTAGCATTGATTCGTATACAAATATCAAAAATATTAAATTGCCTACAATTAAACTTCCCACGTTTGATGGAAGTTACGATAAATGGTTAGAATTTCATGATTCATTTAACGCTTTGGTGCATAGCGACAATACTTTAAGCAAAATTCAAAAATTTTATTATTTAAAATCATCATTAGAAAAAGATGCCAAAAATAGCATTGCAGCTATAGAGGCATCCGATTCTAATTATGATATAGCATGGCAAATTTTAAAAGACAGGTTTGAAAATAAACGGTTAATCATACATAATCACATAAAGGCAATTTTTGATAGTCCGAAATGTAGTCGCGAATCTCATTCAGAATTAAGAACGTTATTAGAAACGATTTCTAGGCATCTACGCTCATTAGAGTCATTAGGCGAACCCACAGATAAATGGGACACAATTATTATATTTATATTCACAAATAAATTCGATACGCGTACGTTACGGGATTGGGAATCCTTTACCTGTAGCAAAGAAAAGCCGACGTTGACAGATATTAATAATTTTATTAAACAAAAATGTGATATGTTAGAAAAATTATCCACAAATATTAGTAGTAAACCTTTTCCTAATAATATTAATAAATCTGTGGCTCAACACATAAAATACAAGAGCACAAATAATAATCATAATCCATCAATTAATTATCTGTCAACGGGGCGGCAAACTTGCTATTTATGTGAAGAAAATCACTCCTTATATTACTGCAAGCAATTCAAAGCGCTATCTATTAAAGATAGGATAAGTAAAATCGAAGAATTGAATTTATGTATAAATTGTTTCAAGCGAGGGCATAAGGTAGACGTTTGTTTAGCATTTCCGTGTAAAATATGCAAAATGAAACATAATACATTGGTTCATTTTGAAGAGACTAATACAATTCCTAGCACATCGGGTTCAAATATGACGGTTGCTAATTATTCGACAAAAAATATTAATACAAAATTACAGTCACAAGTAATTTTAGCAACAGCTGTTATAAAAGTAGAAAACTCGAGCGGAGAGTTCATAGAATGTCGGTGTCTTTTAGATTGCGGGGCACAAAGTAATTTTATTACGGCAGATACCTGCAAAAGGCTAGGTATAAAACTAGACAAAACAAATTACACAGTTATGGGCGTCGGGCAGATAGAGACCAATATTCGGTTCTCAACAAATATTAATTTTAAATCTACAAATAACTCATTTAAATCCAATATAAATTGTTTAGTGCTAGAAAAAATAACAGAACCACTTCCATTAGTTTCCATAGGTAACAATTTTAAAATTCCGACAAATATTTTCTTAGCTGATCCGGAATACAATAAGACGCGGAATATAGATATACTTTTAGGGGCAGATATGTTTTGGAAACTTTTATCTGTAGGTAGAATTAAATTAGGTGATAACGCACCGATTTTACAGAAAACTTTATTAGGTTGGATATTAGTTGGGTCGTTTTCTCCGAATTGCACAAATTCAAAACATTCAACAAATTTATTAGCATTGAATAATTATAATATTAATAAACAATTAGAGAAGGTTTCCGAAGTAAAAGATATTAAAAACAACAATTATAAAAAGTTAACAAAACACGAAACATTTTATGAAAATCGTTTTATAACAAATTTCAAACGCGATTTTACAGGTAGATTTATAGAAAAAAATCCTTTTAAAAATAAATTACATTTAGAAGATTTGAAAACTCGTCATATACAAAGATTTATGTCACGTAAACATAAATTCCAAGAGAATAGTTTATTAAAAATTAATTGTGTAAATTTTATTAATGCATATAGTAAGTTAAAACATATGTCTGAAGTTAGTAATTTTAATATTAAGTCAATTAGTCAATATTTCTTGCCACATCGCACAGTAAGGAATAAATATAGTTTAAAAACAAAAACGAGAGATGTTTTTCAAAGTTCGGGAAAGTCTTCAAGCGCCTTGCCAATGTGTGATGTTCATTATACGGGAACGTCAATTCGAAATGACTTATTTACAAAAATGTTAAGATTTAGAATGCCTATATATGCTTCATTAGGCGATACTTCAAAAATTTATCGGCAAATAATAATTAATGAAAACGGTAGACAAATTCCAACAGATAATTCAAAAACTTGTGAATTAAATACGGTCACATATGGTACAGCACCTGGATCATTTTTAGCTATACGTTATCTTAAACAATTGGCAAAATAAAATAAAATTTTATTCTTCTGCTTACAACACAACATAATTAACATAGATTTTATTTAAATGACCTTTATGCTGCCTCAAAATATTACAATTTTGAATTCTTTAGATAATTTAAATTTTAATGACAAAAACATACAAGAAACAAGAGCAATTAATTTATTAGTCACCAATGTAGAATTTAATTTATTTTCTCGGTTTTCGACATTGCGAAAATTACAATCAACAATGGCATATGTAAATAGATTTATTACGAATTGTAGACTTAAAAAAAATAAGTATAAACGGAAGTTTGGACCACTTACAACACAAGAATTAGATCAAGCTTTTAAGGTATTGATAGTAATTGCACAAAAACAATCTTTCCAATTAGATTATAATAAACTTGTCAATTCTAAATCGCTCAGTAAAGAGAGCAGAATTTTATGTTTAAATCCTTTTATGGATAATTCGAAAATTATACGAGTAAGCGGTCGATTAAGAAACACAAATTATTCATTTGATAAAATTAATCCTATAATATTATGCTCAAAACATAAATTAACTACGTTAATATTACACCAAGAGCATCACCGATTACTTCACTGTGGTGCTCAACAACTTCTCGCAAGTATTAGAGAACGATTTTGGCCAATTTCTGGACGTAACGCTTGTAAAGAAATTATTCGGAAATGCGTTACTTGTTTCAAAGCAAAACCATCGTCAAATGATTATCTAATGGGAAATTTGCCTAGTAGTAGAGTTAATCAAGATTTTCCATTTAACAATGTCGGCCTTGATTATGCTGGACCGTTTATTATCAAAGATCGAATAACACGCGGTGCCAAATTTATTAAGGTTTATATTTGTATTTTTATTTGCATGTGCACCAAGGCTATTCATTTGGATCTGGTCTGCGATTTATCGACAGAATCTTTTTTACAAACATTAAAACGATTCATTGCTAGAAGAGGTCTTCCTAGTAATATATTTTCAGACAATGCAACAACATTCGTTGGAGCAAACAATCATTTAAAAGATTTATATAAATTTCTATTAGAATCTAACGAAGAGATTAGAAGTAAATTAATAAGTCAAAATATTAGCTGGCATTTTATACCAGCAAGATCTCCTCATTTCGGCGGACTGTGGGAAGCTGGAGTAAAAAGTTTAAAATACCATCTTCGTAGGGTGTTACGCGAGACAAAACTATGTTACAATTCAATGTATACATTATTAACACAAATCGAAGCAATTTTGAATTCTCGTCCCTTAACTCCCTTATCCTCTGATCCATCTGATCTCAATCCACTAACTCCAGCGCATTTCCTGATCGGCAGATCATTAACATCACTTCCAGAAAATTCACTTTCCCACATCCCAGAAAACAGACTAACAAAACTCCAGCATCTTGAAAAGCTAAGGCAGCATTTTTGGACAAGATGGCACAAGGAATATCTAGGAGAATTACAATCACGGACCAAATGGAGAAGACCAATGGAACAAGATAATCTTATAGGCAAACTGGTGCTTATAAAAGATGACAATCTACCACCATTAAAATGGCGTCTTGGACGGATAACAGACATACACCCAGGCAATGATGGTGTCGTACGGGTTGTTACACTGAAGGGCCCCAATGGAGAATTAAAAAGGGCACTAAACAAAGTGTGCATTCTACCAATCAATAATGAAATATCTTAAGTTTATATAATATTAAGAAATATAAGTTAAATAATTTTAGATTAGATTGTCATGCAAATCATTATTACATTGTTAATCAATTTTTATACTCGTAAAATCTTTATACAATTTTTATACTTAATGTTAGTTCAAAATCGCTATGTTTATCTTTTTAAAAGCTGTAGCTTTTCAAGGCGGCCGGCATGTTCGGACGTCTTTTCGGTTTATTATATTGGCCATGAAATTTACAAAACTTCAGGGCATTAAGCTTTATACGGAATGGTTGCTACCCCTGGTAGAGGGGGGTAGCGGGGTGTTTTAAGGGAACGAGTCGTGCTGTTCTAAAAGGGAAGCCGACTTAACCACATGTAACTAACCTATACGCATAAATATATTTTTCTTCATTAATACTTAATAATACATCAGTTATTGTGATTAGAACTGCAACAAATACAGAATATAAAATTAAATCAGTTTTTTAATACAGTCCACAGCGACAAAGGTTAAATAATAACCTAACAACCTGAGTGATCGAAGAAGAAGAGTTTTAGTAAATTCTTGAAAATACGCACAAATAAACAAGAATATCAAAAATTCTGTTTGCTGGTCAAACACAAGAAGTTGTATATTTAAATTTATTATATTTAGCATGGAATTTTTTGGATACCCATAAGTTAATGTGCAATTGTTGACTGATTTATGCGACAGAAAATTCAAAACAATTTTCGAGTTTATACTTAATTATTTTTATTATTTGTATAGATAGTGATGGAGTACAATATAAATATACATATTGTTGTATAATAATAAGGCAAACAACATACATATGTAAGAAAAAGATTACAAGAAAATATTTCATTTTTTTTAAATTATTGGCCACCGCTTTACAGCATTTTTACCCACCTGCATTATTCATATTATTTTTCATCATATTCTATACAATTTTTACATATATATATTTCCTATATATTTATCATATATATATATATATATACTATCTCTTCTTATATCCTAATCTTCTATTCAATTTTCTTTCTTAAATTCCATTCAATTTTTATTCTTCTTCTTGTTTCTCAATATGTTCTCCTCATCTTCTAAACTAAACTTCTTTTTTCCCTTCTTAGTTCCAATACATTTTTTTCTTGTATTCTACAAATTAACAATTTTTAATCTAGTTTAATATTTTATATTTAACTTCCCGTAGGGTAAGTTATTGTAATGGGCCGAAAATCGGAATTGAAAATTTTCACATTTCACGACGTTTTGAAGGTTTCTGAACATTTTGGCATACCTCAGAAAAAATGGATGTGTGTGTGTGTATGTATGTATGGATACAAATTTCCAGTCACGTTTTCGGGCGCACGGATCAACCGATTTGAACGGTTCAAAAAACATTCGATTTCTATCGATAGGGAAAAGAGCTGATTAGTTTTTGGCAAAGGCAGGTTCAGCCGTTTCGGGGATAAGGAGCAAAGAGTGCAGAAAATAGAAATCGACTTTTTGAGAGAACGGAGTATCCGATTTGAATGATATAAAAAACATTCAATTAGTAATGATTGCGAGAAGTGTTTATTAGTTTTTGGCAAAGGCAGGCCCAGCCATTTCAAAGATATGGAGCTAAATATGTAAAAAATGGCAGTTTTTGAGTGAACTAAGCGTCCGATTTGAATGATTCAAAGAACTTTATGCTTGTCTTAACAAAATAATTGATTTTGGAAAAAAAAATTGTTTCAATTTTTTTTGTATATCAAAAATAATTCAGATTTTATTTTTAATTCTGACTATAGTTCTAATATACTTTAAACAAATAATTTCAACTTTGCAATTCAGTTTATATAATTCTTATAAGTATTAGACAATGTTACAATATTTATAATAATCTATTTGAAAACATTCAGTATTCCTCGAACATTTTGTTGCGGTACGGGAAGTTCCAGCAATTTGCCTTAAGGCATGATGCCACCCACCCCACTATTTAATTCTGGTATTGCTGGAGATTCGAACCGAATTCCTCCGAAGCGTGTGAGTCGAGAACGCTACTGAGTGAGCTATTCCCGCCACAAAAATATTTCATATTGCGAATGATATCCCTACTGTTTAAATATAATTTGCACTTGACTGTATATTTGTTTGTTTGTTCGTTCAAAACATATATAAACGATTTCTATTCTTAAGCAGAGAGGAACACTTCCAATGCCAACTTCAAAAACTGTGTGTCTATGTAAGCCAAGCATTACCTATTTAAATTTATACAAAACAAAATTCGGCAGAAAGTGCCCACACGTGCAGAGATTTACTGATTTTAATTTTTAGGCATTTAGAAATTAGCATATAATAACAATATGACATGACAAAAACGCGTTCTCTTTAAATATTACAGCATGCTATTTTTTTACAATTTTATATAATAGAATATTCAAGTTGGACTTGAAAATTAAATTGCAATAGTAATTTTATATTTAAAATATCTGCAAACTGTTTTTTTCATGGCCCAATGCCACAGTACTTCACAAGTGCGCTTTTGAAATTCAGGTGTTTTAAATCTTTTTCGGATAGATTATTACAACTGAATATAGCTAAAAAACTAGTGGTGCATGGCATCGTAAAATTTTTTGAAAACTTTGTAAAAAATAGATTTTGGCGAATTTTGAAAGTTTTGAAAAAAGGGCGTTTTTGAAGAATTTCACTTTTTATATTGTGATTTTTTTTGAAAATTTCGATTTTTTTTCAAAGTAATTACGCTGTGTAGCTGTTCTAGAGTCGATATCGAAGCGCGTAAGCGCCGCGTATCAGAAACATTATAATTGTAAACAAAATTTGTACTTATAATTAAAATCTCTATAATTTTGTTTGAAATGTCTAATTTTTTTCACGTTTCTTTAAACGTTTAACGCCATCACGTTTCTTTTACATTTTTTTATTCGATCTCCGAAACCGCTAGACCTGCTTTCCCAAAAATGTAATCAGTTCTTCCAATTTCGTCAATAAAGAAAAAGGATTTTGAATCATTCAAATCGATTGATCCGTGTTCTCGAAATCGCCGACGAAAAATTGTATCCGCACATACTTGCACACACATACATAATTTTTTTTTCTAAGATATGCCAAAATGTCGACAAACCTTTGAATCGTAAAGATATGCAAAAAATTTAATTTTCAATTTTTTTTGAGAAAAATATCTTACCCTACGAAAAGTTAACAATTAACCGAAACGTAAAACTTTTCATTAAAAATTTTATTATGATATATTATACATTCACATTTGTGCATACACATTTATATATTAGTTAATGGAAGGAGTTTGTATTTGCCAGAAAATGAGATTTGCTAATTTTATGTTTTCACGACGTTTTAAGTGTGAGACCGAATTTGGAAAAAAAGTATCTATGTGCATATGAAAGCCGATTTTTGACCGTTTTCTCAAAAACGTAACGGAACGGCTGAACCGATTTCAAAAATTTAAAAGCCATTTAAAGAAACTCCAGGAGGACGAGCGTTTATCTGTTTTGCGAGACGATCGGTCGAGCTCTTTCTTCAAAAACAGCAGAATGGTGCAAACATTTTTGTCCACGTTTTCGAAAATAATATGGACCGATCTTCAAATTTACAAAAATAATAATTTTAAATCGTATTGATGTTTCGGAAAATGTGTGCAAGTTGTCTCACGGCAAAGTACTTCTTGCATCTAGCTTATTTATTATTATAATCATAATTATACCTACTATTAAATTATTGAATCTATATTTTTCTATAATATAGAGTTACATTGTTATTTCCAATACAATATTTAACAAGAGGCACGCGTAATGTATTTCAAATTGTTGAAGGATTTATATATATTTTTTAATTCTCTCGTATAAAATTTCCTAGTAAACCGTTTATTAGCCCTTATTCTATTATGTTATTGTATTACATATTGAAATGATATTCGATCTAATATATACATAAAAGACACGCGATACTAAAAGCATCAATATAGGATATTAAAAAAGCATTCAAATTATCTAGAAAAATCAACGGAGATGAAAGTTTATCGATTTTTTCATATTTTTTTTATAATTGATATAGCATTCTATTCAATATTTTGCATTATATTTATTTTTACATATTTTTTTCTTTTTTATCTTAATCTATTTAATGTTTTACATTATATATGTTTTTACTAAGGAGGTGCCGACTCGAAAATTTATTGATTCATATGATTTGAATCATTCGAACCATGAATCGACTCATCTCGAATCGAGCATGGATAAATAAAAGCTAAGACAATGCAAGTTTACAATAGTAGATAATCAAACAATATAAAACAATAAATTGAATTTTGGGTCTACTGATATCATGTTTATTTTATTTTATTAACGAACAATGACGCTGCTGTGTCTGTTCTCTACGCATATGCTCAGAAATTCAATTATTAAATTATTAAATACCTTGCAAGCGAGTAAGGTCCATTAATCACGTGAACGCTTTTTTAGAAATTTTTGGACCTTTCTATTGGTGATACGTGGTGATATTTAAACTTACACCCCCCCCTTTCCCACGAAACATCACGTGTATTTTCAGTTACGAGAAAACAATCGTATGATTTTTGATTTTTTCTTAAAAAAATGCTTGGATTTTTTTAAAAATTCATGTAAGAAGTAAATACACGAGATATTTCACTAAACCTCCCTCCCCCACGTGATATTTCGTGATTTTTGGTCAAACCCCCTCTTCTCCTGAAAGCCTCACGTGATTAATGGACGTTTCCTAACTCGAATGATTCGATTAAATTCGAATCGTGTGAGTAACTCGAATGATTTGATTCAATTCGAATCGTGCGAGTAACTCAATAAATCCTTTCAACTCGATTCGTGCGAGTAACTCGAATGATTCGATTCAATTCGAATCGTGCGAGTAACTCGAATGATTGGATTCAATTTGAATCGTGCGAGTAACGCATCAATTCAATATCATGATTCTATTCAATTCGGGTGGTTCGCATAATTTCATTCCTCTTTTCGTTTTCATATGTATGATTTAAATTATTTATTATTAAATTATTTTTTTATGTTTATTACAATTTATGTTCATACATATTGTATCACAGTAAATTGTTTTGGGCTTGATGTGAGTTAATTAGAATCAAGTATAACGTGATTCGAATCAGGTTGTTAAGGGCTTGATTTGAATGATTCACTTGATTCGAGTTGGCACATATTTGGATAAACATAATTTTGATCTATATTTTCAAGTGGAAATAGATATCACTAATATTTGTCATCACGTTGCACATATTTTTAACGCAAAACCTCTTCGTTACAAGGCCGAAAATTCAAACTTTTTCAATATTAAATTTTAATATAAATTTTAAAAAAAATATAAAAAAAAATCTCTACAAAGCTTTAAAATTTCAGGCCGTAGGATCCAAACGTAAACGTTTTTTCAACAAATACCGATGGTATTCAGTTTCGTTACAAGCCAATTTATTAGGCCAATTAGCCAATTTATTAAGCCAGTTAAGTGTTGTGTTATTATATTTCTTGTAACCTAGCATTATTAGAAGACAATGCTCACTTGAAATGATTTTAGAATTATGTTTTTTAGTCTGAGTCGGATACAGAACCTGGTTGCAAGACCCAGGCCCTTACCATGGACTAGTTCAATAGATAGGAAACTAGTGGTGCATGGCATTGTGTTTTAAGGCAAATTGCTGGAACGTACCAAAAATTAAAATTTTTAAAAAAATGTTCAACTTTCTTTTAGAGCTTTTTTATAATTTTGGAAAATCTGACCTTTTTTCCAAAGCAATCGCGATACGTTAGCTGCATAGAAACGAAATATAAAAGCGCGTGGGCGCCGCGTCGTAAGTCTCGAACCAATAAACTTGGTACGGAAACCATAGAAAAGTAAACCAAATAAGTTACAATTAAAATATATATAAAATATGTGATAATTTGATGTGGATATGTCTAATGATCAGTTTTTTGAATCATGCAAATCGGATGCTCCGTTCTCTCAAAAAATCAATTACCATTTTTGGCAGTTTTCGCCCCATTACTTCGAAACGGCTTAACCTGCCTTTGCCAAAAACTAATCAGCACGTCTCCTTTCAATACGAGTGGAATGTTTTTTGAATTATTCAAATCGGTTGACCCGTGTTCCCGAAATCGTCCACGAAAATTTGTATCCGCACACACACATACATCAATTTTTTCTAAGGTATGTTAAAATGTTCAGAAGACCTTAAAACGTAAAGATATGCAAAAAAATGTATTTTCGTTTTTTTGCGATTACTATAACTTACCCTACGGGTACCTACAGAATATTGTGTATTTTTATGAATTCATCTTGCATAAATAAAGGTTTAGACAGGATCCTGATTTTATCAAGGAGGTAAACCGATGTGAACTTTATGAATGGGTTAAAATTAACGCCCGACTATTTGACAGATATTCTCTATTTCATCTGAAAAAATATATTAATATGGTAATTTACTAGATAGTTTTTAATTAACATGTATACAATGTTTTATTGCAATTATATATGTATTTAGCAAAGGTTATACTGCACTTATAGCAGAATAAAATTTAGAAGCATTTGACCATTACAATGTTGTGAATGCTATATCCATAACATTGGTAATGGTTTGTCTATTGCAAATTACACAAAAATTATAATTTTATGACGATTCTACCTGCAGATTGGGATAGTGTACAATACAAACTTGTAATTATTATTAAAACAGTAGCTTAAATAATTTTTATAGGTATACACCTGCAAGTTTTTCAAGGTTTCTTTGGCGACCTGTTGCTAAAAAAAATGTTAAAAATTGTCTCACATACAAACATGTATTGATAAACATAAATACTTTTTTCAATATTGGTCTCAAACGATTCACAGTGACTTAAAACATAGAGAAAACATAAGATGGGTAAGTCTGATTTTCTGGTGAAAATATAAAGTTTCTGGCGATTTTTGGGCGAAATCTTAAAATGTTGACCTCTTTGTATTTTTGAAATTTATTTTTGAAAATTGAAAATTGATTTATGTTTTTAATTTTTTTTGATATATTAACAGAAATCAGAACCTTTAATTCTACGAGCTGAAACTTCTCCTTGCTTCGTATTTTTAGATGGTAACCGAATGGTGAATCCATCTATATTTGATAATTTTGTTATTAAAATTTATCTAATATGGTGACTTTTTTATTGGTGCAGCAATGCCGGACAAGGGCTATTTTCACTTCAAAAATATATTGCTATCTGTATTTCCAAGTGAAAATCGTTGTCACTGCTGCTTGACTCCAGGCTGCTCGAAGTGGGTCTCGACCCCGGGACCTCTAAATCAAGTCCTGTCGCTCTTAAACGCTTACCTACCGACGAGCCTTAACAAAATTTAATTAGACAGATCAATTCAGGCGTACTTGAAATTATTTAATCATTTAGAACTTCCTTTTGCTTTTTTTAATGCAGCCAAACATCCTTAATTATGCGTATGTGAATTGCTTTGTAACAAAGTAGTATTGAAATTCATTGCCTCACTGTAATATTTTAAAATAATTAACATGAAACAAATATATTCAAACACCAGCCAGGTTCGGAGTTGCATAGTTATTGGTACTTAATGAGAAATCTATTGCGAATTTTCTCGATATCTAAATAACAAATCTATAAAATACTAAACAAATAATATTTATGACCAATTATATTTCCTATTAATTTGATAACACAAAAATGCATTAAAGAGCGCGGTAGTCCGATAGTAACACTCTCGTTGAAGGTTCCGTATCAGTATACAATCTGCAACATATATATCTTGACATAATAGTGAAGTTGTTCGTGTTTAATATAAAACTGTTCAAGAGTGACTCATTTGATTGTTTGCAACATTATAATTATTAAGTATTTTTTATATAAACATAGTTTGTTTGAGAAATTAGTTATGTAATAACAAATAAATAAGTTTAGGTATAAGTTAAGTAAATCAAAGCCTGCATTGACTACCTGTGTGTACGAGTGTCGCCTATAGACGGCATGAAGTGTCAAAAAGTGTGCTTCAATATTTCTCACTCCGAGTTAAATTTTTCAGAATGCTAAATTTTTATTGTGGTTTTTAGTTTTTTAGAAGTGTAATTAAATGCACATAGAAATGCTATGTTTCAGACAGCTTGATATCAAGCAGTAGTGATTTGGTTTTGTCCTATAATTATAAATATATGAAAATATGGTTTCAAGTGAGTCTTTCATTGCATTGCTATATATATATATATATATATATATATATATATATATAAATATATATATATATATATATTATATGTAATAATAAAAGATACAATAATAAAAGTACATCGACAATTTTAGACCAAGTATTTTTAACTTCCTGAAGAACTTTATCATCTAAAGACCGATTATTTAATTTTATGTTTTCTTGACGTTTCAAGTCCCTCTGAATCGAATGAGACCAAATTTAAAAAAGTTTGTGTGTGTGCGTGTGTGTTTGTAAACAGATTTTTTGCTTTAAATCGACGTTTTCTCAAAAACAGTTGCTATTTCAAAAATTTAAGTCATTCAATGTATCTCGATGAGGACTATCGTTTGTCAGTTTTGCACGACGATCGGCCAAGCCGTTTCCTTGAAAATAGCAGAAAAGTGTAAAACTTTTTGTTCACATTTTGAAAAATTAAAAAGTGTTCGCAAGTATATTGTTTGGAATATTAGTTAGTTACCTAATTAGTTTTAGGTAAAGATCTTCCGAACCGTTTTCTTGTAATTAACTGTTGAAAAAATTTTATTTGCTGACTTTTTTGAAACTTTTTTTCACGATAGGTATCGTGGTCTTATAGAATTCATCAAAGTTTGAAAAAATATCATCCAAAATTTGTGTCAAAAATTGCTTTTGTGATGTGATAAGTCAAAGATTGTCAATTGATTAAAATGTGGAATAATAAACTATAATTTTAGGACATACAAGCGCACGTCTGTGCAATATATTAATATTATTAAAGATAATTTTTTAAATGTGTTTGAGAAAATTCAAATAAGTCAATTATTGTACCTATCGAGAAGTTTTTGCAACTTACCTGGCAAAATGCCACTTTCAACTAGTTAATTTTTTTATTATTATTTTTGGACAGTTTTTGAGTCCTATAAGCAATGTTCCTTTTTTTTAAACAGCAATCAGAACTTCACGTCCTATGAGCTGTTGGGCTGAAACTTCTCCTTACTTCATATTCTTTAGATGGTAACCCAATGGTTAATCCATCCCAATTTGATGATTTTGTTATTAGAATTAATCTAATAGGGCTGACTTTTTATTGGTGCAGAAATGCCGGGTGAGGGCTATTTTCACTTGGAAACATATTGCTATCTATATTTGCAAGTGAAAATCGTTGTCACTGCTGCCTGACAACAGGCTGCTCGAAGTGGGTATCGAACCCGGGACCTCTGATTCAGGTCCC
>NW_020537487.1:0-7665 GCF_003426905.1 Ctenocephalides felis
AAACATATGATTAATAATTTCGGAAAGTAGATTTTACAAAAAAATTATATTTATTTATTCCATACCGATTCTACAAATGAGAAACCATATTTTCCATCCCTATTGAGAAATACAAGAAAAAACAATCCACATTCGTTCTTTATTAGCAAAATCTTAAATGATTGTATGTGAATAATTCTATATTCTAAATCCTACCAATATTAGTACTCTCATACACAGCTTATATTAGCAATGTGAATAAACCATGTAAAACTCATATTCAGTTTCTCATATATATCCCACATTCAGCAATATCGAAAAATCATATGTAAAACATATCATATATCGCTCATATTCGTTCCACATTTAGCAATATGGAAAATTCATGTGAATCTAATATGAATCGTCTCATATTCAGCTCATACTAATCGCACGTTGTGAACGTGGGCTCAACATTATTTAACATAAGCTACACTTCAAATATTTAGCTTGCATTAAAATCATCTCCAGCTCAGATGTATTTCTACTGGGGACTTGGGCTTCTTAAAGGCCTTGACACAACTATAAGAAAAGCCGTAAGATCCTGGCTGAGGCTACCAACAGACACAACTAACGCGTACTTTTATGCAAGAGACAGAGATGGTGGGTTATCCCTTCCGTCTCTAAGATGGTGGTGCCTCTTAGAAGAAGGGGAAGACTTCTAAATTAGGAAGGACCGAATCAAGTTACCATCAACTTGAATTAGAAAAATGTGTCAATCGCCTTACTGATAATGGGAATATTATAACTTCGGTCAAATTATTAGATGATAGATGGGCCAAACTGCTTCATAACTCAGTAGATGGTCGAGCGCTCGTCAAATCATCGAAAGTTCCACAACAACACCGATGGATTACCGATGGCACCAAAATCCTATCTGGTCGGGACTTCATTAACTGCACACGACTCAGAATTAACACTATGCCGTGCAGGAGTCGTACAACCAGAGGCCGCCATGAAGATAGGTTCTGCAGAGCAGGGTGTAACGCTCTCGAAACACTAGATCACATTTGCAAACATGCCATCGGAGCCACAGACAAAGGATTGACAGACATAACGCCGTCACTAAATACCTGAAACGAGCCTTAGAAAAGACCCATTCCAGAGGGACTGGGAACCATTGTTCCACACTCCAGACGGAACACGAAAACCGGACTTGATAGCGTCGCAGGGACAATTCTCCATGCTGCTTGATACCCAAATTGTGGGTAGCAATGTGGATATGGAGTCGGCCCCAGACGAAAGATCAACTACTACAAGGGCCTGGACGCCTTAATCAAGGAAAGATATAATACGTCGAAAGTAGTATACGGGACAGTCACTTAAACAACAGAGGCGTGTGGCACTACGAGTCAGCTAATTTTCTGCTATCAGGAAAGGTTATTAAGAAAGAAGAATTAAAGATAATATCTACGCGTGTATTGATTGGTGGACTAAACGGTTTGGAGCATGGACAAAAACAACGTCCATAAAACGACAGGAATAGGGTAGGATGTACCTGAGTTCAGCGTGCTGCCTGCGCATAAGATTAGGCACAATACTAGGAGTTAGGTTTATGGGTATTGCCTTCGGGTCGAGTCCCACACTGCCTGGTCAACCTGGCGACCGGCGTGCGTAAATGCATTCCCCTCCTAGCCAAAAAAAAAAAAAAAAAAAATGGCCAAATGCCTCGTCATCTAATTAGTGACGCGCATGAATGGATTAACGAGATTCCCACTGTCCCCATCTACTAATTCTGCTGACACTCACCAAGGCGTGCCGTACCACCGCCACAAATGCATTACAAACATCATCCCTACTGATGAATCGTCACCCTACTGATGAATCCCTACTGATCACTCATCACCCTACTGATGAATCGTCGTTGCGATAGTAATCCTGCTCAGTACGAGAGGAACCGCAGGTTCGGACATTTGGTTCACGCACTCGGTCGAGCGGCCGGTGGTGCGAAGCTACCATCCGTGGGATTATGCCTGAACGCCTCTAAGGCCGTATTATCTCGTGAGTCGAAAGGCTCAATACAATGTGATTTATTAGGTATTCGGCACACGCCGTTTATCGCACGAGCCATTTTTAGCCGAATGAGGCGCTGGACAGGGGCGATATCCGTCCGTTATATCTGTCTTGCCTATAGCGGTCGATCATGGGTCACTAGTTCGATGTAGAGACTCGGAATCGTTTGTAAACGACTTAGGTACCTGGCGGGGGTGTCGTACTCGGCAGAGCAGTTACCACGCTGCGATCCGTTGAGACTCAGCCCTTGGCTTGGGAATTCGTCATGTTGGCTTGACGTCACCCCACGCTATTAGAGCATAAGCCTTAAGCCGTCGCATTGCAGCATGCCACAATCAGTAGGCTTGACAGTCGAAAACTTGTACATGCTGTACATGTGACACTTCTTCGGTATCTACCTAGCTATTTTGTACAACGTGCGTGAGTCAGCACGTAAATCAAAACTTATCGACAAATTCCAATACTAGAAATATTCATTATTTCTTTCAATAACCATAATGTCAAGAGAATAAATATAAATATTTTGTAAGTTTACGAAATATATGTTTTTAAGAGAAACTTTTCATAATTTTCTAATATAAATATATGATATAATTCATTAAATTCTAAATAGGGAGAATGTTTTTTGCTAAATTTCTTGGAAATGCGTACAAGTTGCTAATAAGCAAAGTACGTATAAGTTATCTACAATGCAAAATGCGTGCAAGTTGTCAATGTGTAAAATACGTGCAAGTTGTCAATTTGCAGAATGCGTGCAAGTTGTCAATTTGCAGAATACGTGTAAGTTGTCAATGTGCAAAATACGTGCAAGTTGCTATTTTATTTAATTTTTGTAATATGCTCTAAATAATTAGTAACTTCCAACCTATAAATATTTCGATTCTTTTATAATAAAATATGCAGTATATTTATTTCCTTTTTAACAAAATATTCAGTATTTATATATAATTTCAAACTACATCAAGTAAACTTTTAGGGGACATTAGCGAGTAGGCCTAACCTAGAATCTTGCATCGAAACGGGTTAAAAACATTTTCCGGCTTTTTGAAATCAGTAACTTACGGATACCTCAGACTACATCAAGTAAACTTTTAGGGGACATTAGCGAGTAAGCCTAACCTAGAATCTTGCATCGAAACAGGTTAAAAACATTTTCCGGCTTTTTGAAATCAGTAACTTACGGATACCTCAGACAACATCAAGTAAACTTTTAGGGGACATTAGCGAGTAAGCCTAACCTAAAATCTTGCATCGAAACAGGTTAAAAACATTTTCCGGCTTTTTGAAATCAGTAACTTACGGATACCTCAGACTACATCAAGTAAACTTTTAGGGGACATTAGCGAGTAGGCCTAACCTAGAATCTTGCATCGAAACAGGTTAAAAACATTTTCCGGCTTTTTGAAATCAGTAAATTACGGATACCTCAGACTACATCAAGTAAACTTTTAGGGGACATTAGCAAGTAAGCCTAACCTAGAATCTTGCATCGAAACAGGTTAAAGATATTTTCCGGCTTTTTAAAATCAGTAACTTACGGATACCTCAGACTACATCAAGTAAACTTTTAGGGGACATTAGCGAGTAGGCCTAACCTAGAATCTTGCATCGAAACGGGTTAAAAACATTTTCCGGCTTTTTGAAATCAGTAACTTACGGATACCTCAGACTACATCAAGTAAACTTTTAGGGGACATTAGCGAGTAAGCCTAACCTCGAATCTTGCATCGAAACAGGTTAAAAACATTTTCCGGCTTTTTGAAATCAGTAACTTACGGATACCTCAGACAACATCAAGTAAACTTTTAGGGGACATTAGCGAGTAAGCCTAACCTAAATCTTGCATCGAAACAGGTTAAAAACATTTTCCGGCTTTTGAAATCAGTAACTTACGGATACCTCAGACACATCAAGTAAACTTTTAGGGGACATTAGCGAGTAGGCCTAACCTAGAATCTTGCATCGAAACAGGTTAAAACACATTTTCCGGCTTTTTGAAATCAGTAAATTACGGATACCTCAGACTACATCAAGTAAATTTTAGGGGACATTAGCAAGTAGCCTAACCTAGAATCTTGCATCGAAACAGGTTAAAGATATTTTCCGGCTTTTTAAAATCAGTAACTTACGGTACCTCAGACTACAACAAGTAAACTTTTAGGGGACATTAGCGAGTAAGCCTAACCTAGAATCTTGCATCGAAACAGGTTAAAAACATTTTCCGGCTTTTTGAAATCAGTAACTTACGGATACCTCAGACAACATCAAGTAAACTTTAAGGGAACATTAGCGGGTAAGCCTAACCTATAATCTTGCATCTAAACAGGTTAAAAACATTTTCCGGCTTTTTGAAATCAGTAACTTACGGATACCTCAGACTACATCAAGTAAACTTTTAGGGGACATTAGCGAGTAGGCCTAACCTAGAATCTTGCATCGAAAGCAGGTTAAAAACATTTTCCGGCTTTTTGAAATCAGTAACTTACGGATACCTCAACTACATCAAGTAAACTTTAGGGGACATTAGCGAGTAAGCCTAACCTAGAATCTTGCATCGAAAAAGGTCAAACTACTTTTGTAGAAAAATATTGTTTTGGGGTTTTTAGGAATGACATATATTTATTCTATTATTTATTACACGACATGGTTAAATACAACATTTTTATTTCTTTAAGTTTATTTTTATTTAAAATAAAATTTCTTACATTTAGCTAATACAATTAAATAAATTAATATCTGAAATCTTGTTTGCTTTCCAGTCGAGGATGCTTTTCACGAGATAGTAGTGTCGCTGTCATAAACCTTCGCGATTTTGCTCCAATACGCGTTTTGATACATTAGCCAGTAATTGAACATGTCTCTCAGTTTCCTGAATGTGGACCGGAATTTTAGGGTCACTCCATGGACACTCATTGCTTTGTAGATATTGTACTAGATGTTCATGAGGAATATTTAGCGTAAAGGCTGGTTCGGATATATTTGAATAATCATCCATATCTATCATATTAGTATAGTCGGTGCATTCAAAATTTATTTCGGGTGTTTTGTAATCTCTCATTGCGTCAGGTCTTCCACATTTACGGTAATATAAGATTTTTCTTATAGAGGAATCTCGTATTTCCTTTTTATTATCAAACAAACATTGCTAATAAAATATTCCGAGTGAGCATAGTATGCGTTTTCTTTAGCAACATTGTTACAATTGTCTTAACATTCGAGTCTAATATTGCGTCCAGCTAATAAATTTATAAAATAATATACTACCATACACCACAGAGTTGTAATATTTAATGTTAAAGTACATTGGAATATATACTTTCATTACGTAGTTTGCCAGAATTTTCAAATGTTTTTTTTTTTTGGAGGCTTATTAGTAGTTACATATAACCGAAGTAACCTACTAGCCTTCGTGAGCCAACGGGAATGTGCTATTGGTCCTGGTTTCATGTTAGCTAAGTCTGTCGATACTTCTCCAGAAGCAACTGCTTTAGCTATTTTATTAACTAACTTGAGTCAGTTGTCGATTCAGCGGACTTATATCAGCAAAATTTTCAAATTGGGATTGTTTCAAAGTCTTTTAACCGGCTGAAAGTATAGGAAAAAATTCAAATTATTTATTTGAACAAAGGGTATTAAAAATAGTAAATATGTTATAACTCACCGGTATATTTTCGCATGTTTTTAATTTGTTTGCTTAATATTCCAGTTTTTGTTCGTGGTCCAGTGGTCAATGATTTTCCCAAATAGTTAAATAAATGGCGAAGTGGAAGTTCGTTAAAGTGGAGAAGACACACAAACCAATGCAGTGGCCTGTTTAACTGAATTTCAAATCGACGTAAAATCCCATTTTTTACGCCTGTATTTGCTGGTTCACCATCGCAACATATGCCTATCAAAGAATCGAGAGCTATTCCTTTATCGGAAAAACTCGTTCAATTTGATTACTTTACTTTCCGAATCTCTCATTTTCCAATTTTGTGTAACCCAACAATTGGCAATTCGGTTCCTTTAAAATAACTAAATGGCGCTTCTTTAATCATTCGTGGGTGAAACTTCTTATCGATTTTTTCCATGGTAATAGACATTTTTTCGGCGCGTCGAATGAAAATGCTATTATTTCAGAAGAATCATATCGTTTGTGTAGAGCTTGCCTATTTTTCTGTCTCTCACGAACGCTTTTATTTTTATCCATAATGACAGGATTGCCCCAATCATCCGTTATGCCCAGGTCACGCAGGATTGCCGTCACCACGCCAGAACCAACTCTATCAGAAATTGCAAATCTGTCGCACATTAAGGCATAGCTTGGAGCCTTATATCTTCGACTATATGGACCACGTTTTATATGAGAAGTATTTTGTGAACTTTCCGAACTGTTTTTAAAATCAAAATCAACATCTGGAGTATATGTCCCACCTGGAGTAATATTGCTAGTTATTGTAGATTCTGATACTTCATCTTCAATTTTTATAATATATTCTGGTATCGTAGATTTCCTCTCATTATGTTGATCCATCATAAATGCTTTTAAATGTTCTGGAATCAGTCCGCAGGAACACAGCATTCTTCGCAAATCGCATTTGCATTTTCCAATATAAAATAATTCTTTCGTGGATTCTACAAACTCTGAAATGATGCTTGGGTAGACTTGCTTTTATTTGTACTTTTTATATTTATCAATCAATCGGTTCAATTTTCTAGCGATACTTCGTTTCTCCATAATTGGAATATCAATTTTTTCCCACGTCTGAATCAATTTCGTTACCACATTTGGAGTAAATGTTTTATATGAAAACATTTTATTTTGTTTTTTTTTTTTTATTTTTCCGACAAATAAAAATAATACCTGATAACTTCCATAATTGTCGGAAGATTCACTCCTGTAAATTCTTCTGCTGGTCCAAATGTAATTTGATCATGCAAGGGCATATGATTCAAATTACTGGCACTTGCGCCTGAATTTAAATAAGAACTCGCCATTGATACTTGACGCCCTAGTGACGAACTGAATGAACATTTATGCGGAATTGTCACAGTAATATATTATTTTCGAAATTTCTAGAATTACATTCTAGAATTAATTGTATAATAAAAAAAATACTAGCGCACTCTGATGGAAATAAATAACAACAAACTAAACCCGATTTAAAAACCCCCGCACATAATCTTAATAAAAATAAAATTCACAATTTGAATTATTCACATGCCTAAATTAATACATTTACTTATTAAAAACAGCATTTTATTGAAAATTTCGCTGGCTAAAAGTTATTTGCGATATATGGTTTTTGCAGTCAAATTCATTTAAATAACACATATATTTCATATAAAAAGGTGCCCATATCGCTTAATTTTACTTATATAATAAATTGGCCCTCCCTAATATATATATATATATATATATATATATATAGATTTACGGTAAATGTGAATATTTCGGTGAATGTACATTCACCGGTAAATGTGCACATTTACCGGCTCATTTGGCGAATGTGAGTTCAACGTGCGCGTGAAATAGTAAATCATATATTTATGATTATATTTATATTTATATTTATGATTATTATATTTTATATTTATGATTATATTTATGATTATATTATATTTATATTTATGATTATATTTATGATTATA
>NW_020537488.1:0-22271 GCF_003426905.1 Ctenocephalides felis
AGAAATAAGGATATTGATGATGAACCTCAAAAATTGATATCCAGATAGCACTACAAAAAGAAACGGGGGAGCCTGCAACACACCAGCAGAAGAAATTAGGCTTCGTAAGGCATATAGAGGTACCCAGATTGCTACTGTAGCTCTTCCAGCGGCAGTTGTACACGATCTGCTCAAAGCAAGTAGCAAAATACGAATTGGATGGGTCAACTGTCAAATTAAAATCATCAAGAAACCAATTCGATGTTTTTAAATGCTGGCTATTCGGACATTATGGATCACAGTGCAAGAGCGAAGTGAATCGGACCAATCTATGCTTTAGATGTGGACAAGAAGGTCACAAAATAGCCAACTGTATAAATGCAGCAAAATGTGCACTATGCGCTGAAAATGGAAACTCTGAAAATGTAGCACATCATGCCGGCACTCACAGATGTCCTCTATATAGGGAGGCCATAGAGAAAATAATGAACGCAAAAGCATGAAGATAATACAGCTAAACATGAATCATTGTGAGGCTGCACACGACTTGCTTATGCAGACGGTAAGAGATATGAAAATTGATGTTGCCCTCTTATCAGAACCTTACAAACATCTAACTGATTGGCCATGGGAAACGGACAGTACCACCAAAGCCGTTATTTGGTCCTGTGGCAAGTTTTGTTTCCAAAATGTTGTTAACAATAGCAACGCTGGATTTGTCGCAGCATCATTAGATGGCATACATTTATACAGCTGTTACGCTCCACCTAGTCTTTCTTTGCCAGATTTTGTCGATTTTTTAGATCGTCTTGTGGAGGATGCAAAACGACACCACCCCGTAGCGATAGCCGGTGACTTTAACGCATGGGCGGTAGACTGGGGAAGTAGGAAGACTAATGCAAGAGGTAAAGCACTTTTGGAGGCCTTCAATGCACTTGACGTGGTTTTACTTAATAGTGGTGATAAACCAACCTTTGAAAAGGGCAGTGCAAGCACAATAATAGACCTTACTTTTGTTAGCAATAGCCTCGTCAGAGGAATTTGCAATTGGGAGGTATTAGATATCTACACTGCTAGTGACCACAATGCAATCATCTGGGAAATATCAACAGATAGAAACATTAGAAGACATGCGAAAATATCTAAAGCCATTGGGTGGAAAATAAAATCTTTTGATGAAAGCGCCATGAGAGTTGCCTTAAATTGCAAACCTATAATTTCAGAACACGCAGATGAGCATACTAGAGAGCTGATGGAGAGAATAACCGAAGCCTGTGATATCAGTATGACTCGTAAACATGGCATAAATCAAAGACAATCTGTGCACTGGTGGACTGAAGAAATCAGCTCTCTTCGTAAAGAGTGCCTAAAGAAAAGAAGGATCTCTCAGCGTGGATATAGTCTCAGTAATTCTGCACAACTGGTAGTGGAATATAAACAAGCACGTAGACAACTAAATAAAGCTATCAAAGATAGTAAAGTTAGGTGCTGGAAAGAACTTTTGGATGAAGTCGAGGAAATCCATGGGGAAGACCTTATAAGACTGTAATGTCTCGCCTCAAAAGCCAGCCAATACCTTCACCAACTTGCCCACGACTATTGATTAAAATAGTAACTACTTTGTTTCCACGACAACCTAATTTGAACTACCAGGTAACACATGTAGAACAGAATAATATTCCACTTATAACATGCAAGAACTGATGGAAGCTTGTCATCGCGTTGGTAATAGCAAGGCACCGGGATTAGATGGAATTCCTAATATTGCCTTGAAAACATCAATTATGACATCTCCGACAATGTTTCTTAATGCATATAATACATGCCTGAAAGAAGGGGTTTTTCCACGAAAATGGAAACAGCAAAGACTAGTGCTTATTCCCAAAGGAAAAAAACCACCAGATGAACCATCATCCTATCGTCCAATATGCATGCTGGATACAGCGGGTAAAATTTTTGAAAGAATAATTCACCAAAGAATAGATGCAGTAGTTGATCCAATCCTAGCAGACAATCAGTATGGTTTTCGCAAAGGGCGATCAACTATCGATGCTATAAACTTGGTAGTTAATACCGCCAAGGAGGCAATTGCTGGAACCAGATGGAAGGGGGGTTCCAAAAAGTACTGCCTTGTAGCTACATTGGATATAAAAATGCTTTTAATTCTGCAAACTGGGATTGCATTATGAATGCACTCCGTGACAAGAACGTGCCAGCATACCTATGCAATATAGTCGCAAGCTACTTTACAGACAGAATTCTAATGTACCATTCACGCGATGGTACAGAAGAATATAATATAACAGGAGGTGTGCCGCAGGGCTCTGTTCTAGGCCCTTTGCTGTGGAATATTATGTATGATGGCCTTTGAGACTAGAGTTTCCAGAATGTGTGAAACTAGTAGCATATGCAGACGATGTTGCCATAGTGGTTGTCTCCAAACAAATTGATGACATCGTAAGCCTATTCGATATTACATTCAGAAAAATTAATCGGTGGATGGGAACAATGAATCTCCAATTAGCACAACAAAAAAGTGAAGCTGTTCTTATCACTAGTAGGAAAAGAATTGAGACCATCAAGCTAAAGATAGGAAATCTTGAGATCACGTCAAAACCTCACATCTGTTACCTTGGCGTAATGCTTGATGCTCGTTTGAATTTCAATCAACAGGTGGAACACGTTAGTGCTAAGGCGTCAATAGTTAGGACGAAACTTGCTCGACTGATGCCTAATATTGGAGGTCCTAAACAAACCAGAAGGATATTACTATCGTCAGTTATTACTTCAGTGCTGACATATGGTATCTCCATATGGGGTGATGCTCTTAAATCTCAAAAATCGAGGAGAATGGCAGGGCCCTTATACCGTCTCAGTGCTATAAGAATTGCTTGCGCATTTCGCACAATATCGGCGGAAGCAGTGTGCGTCATTTCAGGAACTGTGCCTCTCTTAGTCTTAGCAGAGGAAAGACGGACAATTTACCATAGAAGACATCAACAACTGTGTCCTGAAAAGTTAAGATTAGAAGAACGGCAGAACAGCATTGACCGATGGCAGCGACTGTGGGATGTCGCTGTAAAGGGCAGATGGACGCATCGTCTCATTCCTAACATCAAAGTCTGGCTAAGTCGCAAGCACGGCGAAGTAAACTATTATACTACGCAAATGCTATCGGGGCATGGCTGTTTTCGAGCCTACCTACACCGATTCAAGCACGATAGCTCGCCGGATTGCCCATATTGTTTGGGCGAAATCGAAGATGCTGAGCACGTGTTCTTCGTATGTCCGCGATTTGGTGCTCTACGGGATGATGTGGAGGAGACATTGAGACGCACAATCACCCCAGGTAATGTTGTTGAAGTGATGCTGACAAGTGAAGCTGCTTGGAACGCCATAGACAGATTTGCGAGAGACGTTTTAATGGACCTGCGTTCTATAGAGAGAAAAAGGACGAATGGGACTTCGCCCATTTAAAAGATAAGTAAAATGTTTATGAATTATAACATTGTTTATAACAAGTTAAAAATTGTAACATTCTAGATCCTCCCCCCACGAAGTAATGCCTAGCGGCGGTTTCCGTGGGGACCAGAGGCAGGGGCAAAGCGGAGGTTTTAGTCGGTATTATACCAGGGCGGTATCGAGTCCGACATACCCAGACAGAAGACCGGTCTGGGATGCATAAAAGCATTTCCTTCGCTATACAAAAACTAGTTGGTTTGGTATTTAGCCTTGAGGCAAGTTACATGAACTTCCCGAAATGTGTAAATAATCGACTTAATTAAAAAAAAATGTGTAAATAATATACTTCATTAATCCTACTTTAAAAAAAACGATAATAATTTTAGCAAACTTTGACGAATTTTTAAAATTAAACTACTTGTTGTAAGGCCGTAATATTACAGTAAGTTCTATAAGACCATGATGTATATCGCCAAAAAAAGTTCCATGAAAAACGGCTTAATTTTTTTTTTAACAGTTAATTACAAGAAAACGGCTCGGTAGATTTTCACCTAAAATTAATCAGCATCATTCCCAACTAATATCTTTCGCACAGTTTTTGATATTTTAAAATCGGTTCGGTAGGATGAGCTTAAATGTCGACGAAAATTTAACACTTTTTCTCAACAGTTAATTACAAGAAAACGGCTCGGTAGATTTTCACCTAAAATTAATCAGCATCATTCCCAACTAATATCTTTCGAACAGTTTTTTAATTTTTTAAAATCGGTTCGGTAGGATGAGCTTAAATGTCGACGAAAATTCAACACTTTTTTTCAACAGTTAATTACAAGAAAACGGCTCGGTAGATTTTCACCTAAAATTAATCAGTATCATTCCCAACTAATATCTTTCGAACAGTTTTTGATTTTTTAAAATCGGTTCGGTAGGATGAGCTTAAATGTCGACGAAAATTTAACACTTTTTTTCAACAGTTAATTACAAGGAAACGGCTCGGTAGATTTTCACCTAAAATTAATCAGCATCATTCCCAACTAATATCTTTCGAACAGTTTTTGATTTTTTAAAATCGGTTCGGTAGGATGAGCTTAAATGTCGACGAAAATTTAACACTTTTTTTCAACAGTTAATTACAAGAAAACGGCTCGGTAGATTTTCACCTAAAATTAATCAGCATCATTCCCAACTAATATCTTTCGAACAGTTTTTGATATTTTAAAATCGGTTCGGTAGGATGAGCTTAAATGTCGACGAAAATTTAACACTTTTTTTCAACAGTTAATTACAAGAAAACGGCTCGGTAGATTTTCACCTAAAATTAATCAGCATCATTCCCAACTAATATCTTTTGAACAGTTTTTGATTTTTTAAAATCGGTTCGGTAGGATGAGCTTAAATATGTACGAAAAGTTTTTTCGAATTACAAAGAAACGGCTTGTCAGATCGTTGCACAAAACTGACAAACGATAGTCCTCACCGAAATACATCAAATGGCTTTTAAATTTCTAAAATCGGTTCAGGCGTTTTTGAGAAAACGTCGATCAAAAGTCTAATTTTGACAAATGCCAAAAGACCATACTGATTTTTGCAAACTTTGACGAATTTTTAAAGCTGAACCAGTTGTCGTAGCGCCGTAATATTTTAGTATGATCTAGAAGACTATGGTATCTATCGTCGAAAAAATAATCATAAAAATCGTCGAAATTTTTTTTTTAAAACTTTATTACAAGAAAACGGCCCGGCCGATCTCTGCCAAAAACTAATCAGCACGATTCCCAACCAATATCTTTCGAACGGTTTTTGAATTTTCAAAATCGATTCAGAATTGCGGGCTAAAACGTAGACGAAAAATTTTTCACTTTTCTGCCATTTATAAAGAAACGGCTTGGCCGATCGTCGCACAAAACTGACAAACAATAGTTCTCGTCGAGATACATCGAATGGCTTTTAATTTTTGAAATCGACCCAGCCGTTTTCGAGAAAACGTCGATTTACGGCAAAAAATCTGTTGGTGCACACGCACACACACACATACACACACACACACACACACACACACCATACTTTTTCCAAATTTGGTCTCATTCGATTCAGAATGGCTTGAAACGTCGAGAAAACATAAAATTAGCGAATCGGATTTTTTGATGAAAACATAAACTTCTCCTTCGGGAAGTTAAAAAAAAAAAAAAAAAAACATATATACATACATACACACATACACACATACATATATACATACATACATATATATATATATATATACAATATATATACATATACATACATATGCAATACAGACACATACACATATATAGACAATGAAGGTAACTTACATAAATATGGTCTTACATCAGTAGCTAGCGCAAGGAACATAATTTTGCACTATCATATATACATTACCTTGTTTTTTTTATATTATTTTGTTGAACAGAGTATAGCAAAATATTTGTGAAATATATAATATATTTTGCACAGAGAACGTAGTTTATGTGACAGAGTCCGAGGCTGTAGTAACATGTGCTTAAAAATTATTTGAAGAGACCGTTTGAGGGAATAGTTGGCGGGTTTTTTACAATCAGTGTTTCGAAGTATGGGTGGGAGGCTAAGAATCAAAGTTCGGGATCGGACCGCGTAAGGGTAGGTTTACAGGTTTGGAATTACGTAGGTTAAGAGGAAACAAATTTGGAAATATTATTAAGTATCACCTGATAATTTTAACATTGTTTCCTTTTCCTGTGAAAATTATCAGGTGATACTTAATAAACTTAAATTTTGACAATCAGACACTCCAGACCCGCGAAATTTAATTATTAGTAATTCCGGGTACTTTTTGAACAGACCTCGTATATGCATATGTGTACGTGTTTTTACATGTATATCATATATACATGTTTGTTTGTGTGTATATTTATGTATATATATTACGCTTTTGTATGTTTGTATATATTTCTTTTTACTTTTCAATTCTCTTGTTTATCTATCTGTTAAGTATAATTGTTATTGTTATAATTATAATATATTACTTATATCTATAGTTCTTTTTCCAATTTCTGTCATTTTTTCCTAGTTTATATTAATTTTTCAATATTCATTCTGTAGATCCACTGATGATGACATAAAATACTATGTCGAAACGTTTGGAAAAATTAAAGATTAACTTCTAAATCTTTGCCTTTTATTTGATGTATGCCCTTGAAGAACTTACTCATATTTCTCAACATCAAAATTAACTGCTTTAACACACATATATATATATATATATATATATATATATATATATATAAAGAAACTCGTGTTCTTTATATTACGTATATTGTTTATTATGATAATAGTAACAACACTATGTGTGATTATATTTATCATTTACAAAACGTAGATATTATTTCAGTATTTATAATGAAAAAGGAAAAAAGTTAAGAATTATAATTCGACAAGGCAGAAACAAAAACGAGATCCGATCTGACACTTGAACTTTTTGTTTTGAGCTGACACTATGATGAGCTCCAAATAATGTACATCTGTCAAGTTGAAATGCGACGTGTGTTGACAAGTCGCTACAGATCACTCCGCCCCAATGAAAAGATTGTTTCGCATTTCTGACTGCCATCTTGAACTTTCTTGTAAATTTTTTTGGTTGAGATTGTGTGATTAATTTTATTTGTTTGTGGCCGGTGAGTTTGTTGATTGCCCTTCGCTGGCGAGTTAGCGGTTGAGTAGATGTGGCCCTTCGCTGGTGAGTTAGCGGCTGAGTATATGTGACACTTCGTTGGTGAGTTAGCGGTTGAGTGTATGTGGCCCTTTTGAATGGCGGTTGCCGATGTTTGCTGGTTCTCCCTGTCCTCTGCCGTGGTGCTTATAATCGACTCATTTTCCAGGATAATGAGCGATTCATTGAGCACGTGTTGTTGTTGCTCTCGATGTGCGTGGACGGAGTCTCAGTTGTAGGATTAGAATGTTCTTCGAGTTATGGCGGTTGTGAGCCATTTATATTAATTATATATTTTTTAAAAATTCTTTTCTTAATAATTCATGAGACTTCAATTTATTTTTTTGTTACTTCTAAATGTGTTTTGATCTTCTTACCTTTTTCTTGCTATATGCGTGCTATTAATTCACGTTCGCGGTCACCACTAAAGAAACTCGTGTTCTTTATTATACGTATATTGTTTATTATGACAATAATAACAACACTTTGTGTGATTATATTTATCATTTACAAAACGTAGATATTATTTCAGTTCTATAATGAAAAAGGAAAAAAGATAAGAATTATAATTTTTGCAAATTCGACAAGGGAGAAACAAAAACGAGATCCGATCTGACACTTGACCTTTTTGTTTTGAGGTGACACTATGATGAGCTCCAAATAATGTACATCTGTCAAGTTGAAATGCGACGTGTGTTGACAGGTCGCTACATCTACATATATATATATATATAGACATGATCTGAAAGCTAAATTACTCTAAATTTCAATGTATTTTTATAGATAAATCACTTGTCGTAGGCCCATGTATTAAAGTTTCTTCAAAAAAAAATTCATAATTGATTACGAAAAAATATCCCGGCTGATATCCTCAGGATTTTTATACAAAACGTGCACAAAAAATTTTGAATTTTTTTTGATAACTTGAGAAAGGGCTCAGCCAATTGTCTTGCAAAATTAATCAACGCAAGTTCTTACAAAATTTCATCAAATTGTGATAACACCAACAAAAGGTAAAGTTTTGCTCGCATGCTCACACAAACATTCATACTTCTTCCAATTTCAAACGATTCAGAATCCAACGTGTTTGTACGTGATACAAAAATTAAACTTTTAGCTAACGTTTTCCAAGCAACGGCTCGACGATTTCCAAAATTTATGAATCGTTTGTGAACTCAATATGAAAACTCTTAGTCTTAACTCTAGAGTCGAGTCTGGATGCTCGGTATGGGCGTGTTTCTCGCTTCACAATTATGCATTTCATAACTTTTAGTCAAATTAGTTTTCAAATCTTTTAGTTATTCATAATTTTTTCTAAAAAAATGTTTTTCTCTAATATGTTATTAAGTTTAATTTTTTAAAATAAATTTTTGTTGAGTGTTTTTGTCCTGTGTTGCTGAATGATGACACGCATCTTGTGTCGAAATGTATAAATAAAAGTTTTTATACTTTATACCTTTTTTATTTCGACGAATGGGCTGCTAGTTACTTTGAAATATATATATATATATATATATATACATATACATATATACACAAACATACATATATATATATATATTAGGGCGGGCCGAATCATTATAGAAGTAAAATTAAGCGATATGGGCACCTTTTCATATGAAATATATGTGTTATTTAAATGAATTTTGACTTCAAAACCATATATCGCAAATAACTCTTTAGCCAGCGAAATTTTCAATAAAATACTGTTTTTAATAAGTTAATATATTAATTTAGGCATGTGAATAATTCAAATTGTGAGTTATATTTCTTTTGATAGTTTGTACGGGGGTTTTTAAATCGGGTTTAGTTTGTTGTTATTTATTTCCATCAGAGTGCGCTAGTATTTTTTTATAATAATTCTCGAACTTTCGAAAAGAATATATTAATGTGAAAAATTCGCATAAATCTTCATTCCGTTCTCCAGTTAGACGTGAAGTATCAATGGCGAATTCTTATTTAAATTCAGGCGCAAGTGCTAGTAATTTGAATCATATGCGCTCGCATGATCAAATTACATTTGGGGAAGCAAAGGAATTTACTGGAGTAAATATTCCGACAAGTATGGAAATTATCAGGTATTATTTTTATTTGGCCGAAAAATCAAAAAAACAAAATAAAATGTTTTCATATAAAACATTTACTCCAAATGTGGTAACGAAATTGATTCAGACGTGGGAAAAAATTGATATTCCAATTATGGAGAAACGAAGTATAACTAGAAAATTGAACCGATTGATTGATAAATATAAAAGTACAAATAAAAGCAAGTCTACCCAAGCATCATTTCAGGAGTTTGTAGAATCCACGAAAGAATTATTTTATATTGGAAAATGCAAATGCGATTTGCGAAGATTACAGTGTTCCTGTGGATTGATCCCAAAACATTTACAAGCGTTTATGATGGATCAACATAATGAGAGGAAATCTACGATACCAGAATATATTATAAAAATTGAAGATGAAGTATCAGAATCTACAATAACTAGCAATATTACTCCAGGTGAGACATATACTCCAGATGTTGATTTTGATTTTAAAAGCAGTTCGGAAAGTTTACAAAATACTTCTCATATAAAACGTGGTCCATATAGTCGAAGATATAAGGCTCCAAGCTATGCCTTAATGTGCGACAGATTTGCAATTTCTGATAGAGTTGGTTCTGGCGTGGTGACGGCAATCCTGCGTGACCTGGGCATAACGGATGATTGGGGCAATCCTGTCATTATGGACAAAAATAAAAGCGTTCGTGAGAGGCAGAAAAATAGGCAAGCTCTACACAAACGATATGATTCTTCTGAACTAATAGCATTTTCATTCGACGGCCGAAAAAATGATTCTATTACCATGGAAAAAATCGATGAGAAGTTTCACCCACGAATGATTAAAGAAGCGCATTTAGTTATTTTAAAGGAACCGAATGGCCAATTGTTGGGTTACACAAAATTGGAAAATGAAGATTCGGAAAGTAAAGTAATCAAATTGAACGAGTTTTTCGCCGATAAAGGAATAGCTCTCGATTCTTTGATAGGCATATGTTGCGATGGTGAACCAGCAAATACAGGCGTAAAAAATGGTATTTTACGTCGATTTGAAATTCAGTTAAACAGGCCACTGCATTGGTTTGTGTGTCTTCTCCACTTTAACGAACTTCCACTTCGCCATTTATTTAACTATTTGGAAAAATCATTGACCACTGGACCACGAACAAAAACTGGAATATTAAGCAAACAAATTGAAACATGCGAAAATATACCGGTGAGTTATAACATATTTACTATTTTTAATACCCTATGTTCAAATTCAATATAATTTATTTTTTCCTATATACTTCCAGCCGGTAAAAGACTTTGAAACAATCCCACTTGAAAATTTGGCTGATATAAGTCCTGCTGAATCGACAACTGACTCAAGTTATTTAATAAAAATAGCTAAAGCAGTTGCTTCTGGAGAAGTATCGACAGACTTAGCTAACATGAAACCAGGGCCAATAGCACATTCCCGTTGGCTCACGAAGGCTAGTAGGTTACTTCGGTTATATGTAACTACTAATAAGCCATCCAAAAATTTGAAAATTCTGGCAAACTACGTAATGAAAGTATATATTCCAATGTACTTTAACATTAAATATTACAACTCTGTGGTGTATGGTAGTATATTATTTTATAAATTTATTAGCTGGACGCAATATTTAGACTCGAATTTGAGACAAATTGTGAACAATGTTGCTAAAGAAAACGCATACTATGCTCACTCAGAAAATATTTTATTAGCAATGTTGTTTGATAATAAAAAGGAAATACGAGATTCAGCTATAAGAAAAATCTTATATTACCGTAATAATGTGGAAGACCTGACGCAATTGAGAGATTACAAAACACCCGAAATAAATTTCGAATGCACCGACTATACTAATATGATAGATATGGATGATTATTCAAATATATCCGAACCAGCCTTTACGCTAAATATTCCTCATGAACATCTAATACAATATCTACAAAGCAATGAGTGTCCATGGAGTGACCCTAAAATTCCGGTCCACATTCAGGGAGCTGAGAGACATGTTCAATTACTGGCTAATGTATCAAAACGCGTATTAGAGCAAAATCGCGAAGGTGTTATGACAGCGACACTACTATCTCGTGAAAAGCATCCTCGACTGCAAAGCAAGCAAGATTTCAGATATTAATTTATTTAAATGGTATTAGCTAAATGTAAGAAATTTTATTTTAAATAAAAATGTAACTTAAAGAAATAAAAATGTTGTATTTAAACCATGTCATGTAAATAAATAATAGAATAAATATATGTCATTCCTAAAAACCCGAAAACAATTTTTTTTTTTCAAAAGTAGTTTGACCTGTTTCGATGCATGATTCTAGGTTAGGCTTACTCGCAAATGTCCCCTAAAAGTTTACTTGATGTAGTCTGATGTACCCGTAAGTTACTGATTTCAAAAGCCGGAAAATGTTTTTAACCTGTTTCGATGCATGATTCTAGGTTAGGCTTACTCGCAAATGTCCCCTAAAAGTTTACTTGATGTAGTCTGATGTACCCGTAAGTTACTGATTTCAAAAAGCCGGAAAATGTTTTTAACCTGTTTCGATGCATGATTCTAGGTTAGGCTTACTCGCAAATGTCCCCTAAAAGTTTACTTGATGTAGTCTGATGTAACCGTAAGTTACTGATTTCAAAAAGCCGGAAAATGTTTTTAACCTGTTTCGATGCATGATTCTAGGTTAGGCTTACTCGCAAATGTCCCCTAAAAGTTTACTTGATGCAGTCTGATGTACCCGTAAGTTACTGATTTCAAAAAGCCGGAAAATGTTTTTAACCTGTTTCGATGCATGATTCTAGGTTAGGCTTACTCGCAAATGTCCCCTAAAAGTTTACTTGATGTAGTCTGATGTACCCGTAAGTTACTGATTTCAAAAAGCCGTAAAATGTTTTTAACCTGTTTCGATGCAAGATTCTAGGTTAGGCTTACTCGCTAATGTCCCTTAAAAGTTTACTAGATGTAGTTTGAAATTATATATAAATACTGAATATTTTGTTAAAAAGGAAATAAATATACTGAATATTTTATTATAAAAGAATCGAAATCTTTATAGGTTGGAAGTTACTAATTATTTAGAACATATTACAAAAATTAAATAAAAATAGCAACTTGCACGTATTTTGCACATTGACAACTTACACGTATTCTGCAAATTGACAACTTGCACGCATTCTGCAAATTGACAACTTGCACGTATTTTACACATTGACAACTTGCACGCATTTTGCATTATAGATAACTTATACGAGGTCTGTTCAAAAAGTACCCGGAATTACTAATAATTAAATTTCGCGGGTCTGGAGTGTCTGATAGTCAAAATTTTTTTTTATTGTGTTGGTATACATGCCCCTAAAGTATGATGAAATTTTCAGCTATATTCACTGTTTACTTTGTCTGTGGTAGTCGCTAAAGGTTCGACGTGTTTTTCTGAGCTCGGCGATTTTTACAATGGAAGAATTGAAAAGTCAAAGAATTTGTATTAAATTTTGCGTAAAAAATGAAATAAAGTGTTGCAAAGTGCAAAAATTCACCAGATATGGCTCCGTGTGACTTTTTCCTATTCCCAAAGTTGGAGAGACCCATGAAAGGACGGCGGTTTTCCTCGATTGAAGAAAATCGCTGAGAGTGCTCAAGGACATATCAAAAAGTGAATATCAAGGGTGCTTCGAAAATTGGAAAAAACGCTGGCATAAGTGTATTATATCTGGGGGGGGACTACTTTGAAGGGGACCACATTAATGTAGACGAATAAATAAATATTTTTTTTGAAAAAACGAAAATTACGAAAACTTTTTGAACAGACCATGTACGTACTTTGCTTATTAGCAACTTGTACGCATTTCCAAGAAATTTAGCAAAAAACATTCTCCCTATTTAGAATTTAATGAATTTTATCATATATTTATATTAAAAAATTATGAAAAGTTTCTCTTAAAAACATATATTTCGTAAACTTGAAAAATATTTATATATATATTCTCTTGACATTATGGTTATTGAAAGAAATAATGAATATTTCTAGTATTGAAATTTGTCGATAAGTTTTGATTTACGTGCTGACTCACGCACGTTGTACAAAATAGCTAGGTAGATACCGAAGAAGTGTCACATGTACAGCATGTACAAGTTTTCGACTGTCAAGCCTACTGATTGTGGCATGCTGCAATGCGACGGCTTAAGGCTTATGCTCTAATAGCGTGGGGTGACGTCAAGCCAACATGACAAATCTCCAAGCCAAGGGCTGAGTCTCAACGGATCGCAGCGTGGTAACTGCTCTGCCGAGTACAACACCCCGCCAGGTACCTAAGTCGTTTACAAACGATTCCGAGTCTCTACATCGAACTAGTGACCCATGTTCGACCGCTATAGGCAAAACAGATATAACGGACGGATATCGCCCCTGTCCAGCGCCCCATTCGGCTAAAAATGGCTCGTGCGATAAACGGCGTGTGCCGAATACCTAATAAATCACATTGTATTGAGCCTTTCGACTCACGAGACTCTTAGAGATATCGTTGCTTACTTTGTCTAGAAAGGATACGGCCTTAGAGGCGTTCAGGCATAATCCCACGGATGGTAGCTTCGCACCACCGGCCGCTCGACCGAGTGCGTGAACCAAATGTCCGAACCTGCGGTTCCTCTCGTACTGAGCACGATTACTATCGCAACGACGATTCATCAGTAGGGTAAAACTAACCTGTCTCACGACGGTCTAAACCCAGCTCACGTTCCCTATTTGTGGGTGAACAATCCAACGCTTGGCGAATTCTGCTTCGCAATGATAGGAAGAGCCGACATCGAAAGATCAAAAAGCAACGTCGCTATGAACGCTTGGCTGCCACAAGCCAGTTTTCCCTGTGGTAACTTTTCTGACACCTCTTGCTGAAAACTCTTCAAGTCAAAAGGATCGATAGGCCATGCTTTCGCAGTCCCTGTGCACACTGAGCAACGGGATCAAGCCAGCATTTGCCCTTTTGCTCCACGCGAGGTTTCTGTCCTCGCTGAGCTGGCCTTAGGACACCTGCGTTATTATTTGACAGATGTACCGCCCCAGTCAAACTCCCCGCCTAGCAATTTCCTCGAATCGGATCACGCTAGAGTATTGTTGGCGATCGGCGTTATGGCTCACACCACTCTTATGCGCTTGGCTCTAGAAAACCGTGACAGTCGGAACGCAAGTTTTCGACGCACGCTTTCCACCCAATCGAGTAAGTAAAGAAACGATGAAAGTAGTGGTATTTTACCGACGATATTACTATCTCCCACTTGTGCTACACCTCTCATGTCTCCTTACAATGCCAGACTAGAGTCAAGCTCAACAGGGTCTTCTTTTCCCGCTAATTTTTCCAAGCCCGTTCCCTTGGCAGTGGTTTTGCTAGAAAGTAGATAGGGACAGTGGGAATCTCGTTAATCCATTCATGCGCGTCACTAGTTAGATGACGAGGCATTTGGCTATTTTTTTCTTTTTTTTTTTTTTTTTTTTTTGGCTAGGAGGGGAATGCATTTACGCACGCCGGTCGCCAAGTTGACCAGGCAGTGTGGGACTCGACCCGAAGGCAATACCCACTAAACCTAACTCCTAGTATTTTGCCTGGAGGATCTTGGCGCAGGCAGCACGCATAGTCCGGCGTAGGTCATATGCTATCCAATTCCTTCTCTCACGTGTTTATAACTGGTGCATTTAGTCCACCTTCCAAAACCCATTAGTCCTCCTATTAATACTCTGGTGGAGATTATTTTAAGCTCGTCTTTCTTTAGGATGTTTTCTGTTACAAGAAAGTTGGCCGATCTTTCATGCCATATACCTCTATTATTGAGAGTTATAGTGTTTACCATAACGTCAGTGGCGTTATACCTCACTTTAATCGGTTCTATAAGATCTTGATAATATTGTATTTTCCGTTTGTGAGCCAGTCCCAGGTCGCTAGATCCGCTGACAACTTGCGCGTCTAGAAGTATTGCTCGGTTGTCGTGGATGGCTATAAGGTCAGGTTTCCTGGTCCCTTGGTTGGTCTTAAATACCGGCTCAGCCTCAACCGTAGAGTGGTGTTTTTCCAAGGCCCTTTTGACGTAGTTAACTACTGCGTTATGTCTCTCAATCCGTGCTTTATGATTCCTGTGGCAGATTTGTAGGACATGATCTAGAGATTCTGGAGCATTACAGCCCGCTCGACAGAGTCTGTCTTCATTTCTTCCTCTGGTTGTCCTACTACGTGTCGGTAGGGCATTAACTCTCATTTTAATGCAGTTTATGTAGTCCTTGCCCGTCAGAAGTCTATTTCCGTCTATGACCCACCGATGTTGTTGGGGGCATTTTCTAGACGTTGCCAGTGGTTTTCCGTCCGCCGAAGAATGAAGGATTCAGGCCCACCTTTCGTCTATTTGCTTCGTAGAAATAATAGCGTTATCTGTATCACCCAGACATTTCTCGCATTGCGTGATTTCTTGGTGGCAAAAGTTGCTTTCCAGCATTCCTAAATTTTGTATCCTAATTTTCCTTCTGAGCGGCACTATCCATCTTAGAGATGGGAGGGACAGTCCTCCGTCTTTGTAGTTAGCGTTGAAATACGCTTTGGTGGTGTCATGTGGCAGTTTCAGCCATGCTCTTGCCGCTTTTCTCACCAAGTTGTCCAGGGATTTCAGCAGGCTTAGTGTAGTATTCCCAAGTGTCAACTCATGGAGTAGTTTTGGGACGCCTACGGTTCTTAGGGCAAAGAGCTTCTGTTGCGGTTTTAAGGGGGCTTTTGTGAGTTTATCGATAATCTCTTGTAGTTTACATTTAAGGTCACGCAAGCTCGCCCCTTCGGGGGTAAATGACAAACCTAGGTATTTCCATTCTGTTGCTCTTGTTATCGCTGGCAGCTCTTGACCACCACACTCAAACTTTATGTTTTTATCGACAATGGACTTTTTAACGTGCGGGACGTTTCTGATTGCTAGTGTGAATGATTTCCTGTTGTTTGTGGACAGTCCGCAGTTTGTTAGGTATTCGTTGGTTTGATTTAAAAGGGTTTGTAGTCCTTTCTCTGTGGACGCTACTAATATTAGATCATCGGCAAAAGCTAATACATTTATTTGCTTGCCGTCTATAGTTGCCCCAATTTCGGATGGTGTTTGTTCTATCATTCTGTTAAGTATTAGATTAAAGAAGATTGGGGACAGAGGGTCTCCTTGCTTGACTCCGCACCTCGGACTAATGGGATCCGAGGCCCATCGTCTGGACCGGAGCCTCGTCCAACCTTTTGTGTAACTGTCTTGTATGTATTCTATGAATTGTTTCGGAAGGTTGTAGTATCTGAGGGTGTCGATCAGCGCCAGATGGGACACTGAGTCAAACGCTTTAGCTACATCTATTGAAGCTATATAAACATGTTTATGGTTTTGTCTATGGTATCTTAGTAAATGGTCCAGGATGAGTATATTTTGTGCGCAACCGTCCACAGGTTGAAACGCCTTTTGTCTGCTATCAATTTTTATACTACTCATTAAGCGCTAAGCAAGTATTTTATTAAAAAGTCTTATTAGAACGGAAGACACCGTTATCGGTCTATAGTCTCCCGGCTCAGTCGCATTATCTTTTTTTGCAATAAGTGTAGTATATGATTCCATGAGGTGTGGTGGAATCTGGCCCATATATAAGAATAAATTCAATAGGTTTGCCATTGTGGTGACTGGCACGGACCTTAAAAGACTGGCTGAAACGCCATCTGGTCCGGGGGCAGTACACTTAGCCGGGTATTCCATATGTGAGAAAGGTCTAAATTTTTGGTTCCTTGGTAGCCAGGAGTTGCACAGGAGTTTTTGGTGAAAACATTAGCCCAGTACTGTGTCATTATATCAGGTGGCGGAGCGTTAGAAACAATTTTATTTTCTAATATGTAATGTATGCATTTGGAGGGATTTTTGGCCCAATGTTTTTGGGTTAGTGTGTATTCGTGCCTCCTCATTTGTCTCTTGTTCCGGCTTACTGATTTTGTAACATTGTTGGCTATTTTAGTGGGTTTGGTGTTATTAGGAAATGTCTCTTGTAAGTATTTTGGTACTCTGGCCATTAATTCGATAGGTGGGAATGTATTCGCTAGGCAGCATATCTCTGCCAGCTTTTGGCCATTAAAAGCGTTATCCATCGCAACAGCCTGCTTCAACGCTGTTTCTAACTCTATTTTAATGTTATCGGACTCTCTTGCTGAACTTTCATTATCGGTGTTATCATTATTTGGTTCTTGAAGGAACTTAGACACTTGGCTTTTATATTTTGGGGAGCGCCTTTGGCCTTTTATGGCCTCCAGAGTTCGTCCTGGTGTTAGAAGTTGGAGCGCTTTATTTATATGCTTGGTGCCTTGCTTCACCAAATTTGCCTCCTCTTTAGCCATAAGCGCCTGTTCTTCATCTGTCCATCGAGCCTTTTTCGTGTCAATTTGAGCGAGCTCATTGTCATACCAATCTTTGTGCACCTTTTGTTCGTGAACACCACGACCAATAATTGTTTGGAAAGACTTGCCGCATTGTGGAAAACGGCATATATGACCTCCGGATGCAGTCAGTGTGGGTAAGCCAGTGGGCCTACCCGGGTTATTAGTTTCATCCGAGGCTTTATTATTTAGTGTTGTACCGACTGTTATTTGGGAACGAGAGGGGTGGCAGCCCCAGAGTCCACTATCGCAGCGGTGGCTCTTAGTTCCCCCCGGAGGGGTACTAACTTGGGACCCACGCGAAGGGGCCACGTGCTTGACTGCGGTTTCAAAGATACCACAGTCTCCTACGCAACCGACCTCGGGGAGGCCACGTGCTTGACCTTGGCTTCAATGAAACCGCAGCCTCTCCCGCCGTTTACCCGCGCTTGCTTGTATTTCTTCACGTTGACATTCAGAGCACTGTGGCAGAAATCACATTGCGTCAACACCCGCTAGGGCCATCGCAATGCTTTGTTTTAATTAGACAGTCGGATCCCCTAGTCCGTGCCAGTTCTGAGCTGACCCGTTGAATGGCGGCCGAAGAGTACGACTGACCGACCGAAGCCGGCACAGAAACTCGTCGCAGCAAGAAATATCCGCGGGGGGCCTAGACACGGGACCGAGCTCGGATCATAAGTCACAGAGGACTTTCACCTTGCCCAGGCCCGGCACATCGGCCTACGCCCGCTTCCCAACCAAGCCCGGCACGTCCCGATCCTCAGAGCCAATCCTTATCCCGAAGTTACGGATCCAATTGGCCGACTTCCCTTACCTACATTTATCTATCGACTATAGGCTCTTCACCTTGGAGACCTGCTCGGATATGGAACGAACCGGCGCGACACCTACCGTGGCCCTCTCCTGGATTTTCAAGGTCCGAGGGGAAGATACGGACCCCGCCGCAACAGCGGTGCTCTTCGCGTTCCAAACCCTATCTCCCTTCTAGAGGATTCCAGGGAACTCGAAACTCATACAGAAAAGAAAACTCTTCCCGTATTTCCCGACGGCGTCTCCAGGTCATTTTGGGTTACCCCGACGAACTCTCTTGCGAGGGCCCGACTTGTAAACGGTTCCGCTGCCGGGTTCCGGAATAGGAACCGGATTCCCTTTCGCCCGATGGGTGTGAAATTTTTATTCAAAATAAAATACACCGACATCAACATAGGATTTCTCCTGGGGCTTAGGATCGACTGACTCGTGTGCAACGGCTGTTCACACGAAACCCTTCTCCACGTCAGTCCTCCAGGGCCTCGCTGGAGTTTGCTACTACCACCAAGATCTGCACCGATGGCGGCTCCAGCAGGCCTACGCCCAAACCCTTCTGGCGCACACCACCGCGACCCTCCTACTCCCAGGCGTCAAAACGAACTAATTATGAACGTTTTCTCATGCCTTGGCGGGCCGAGTATAGGCACGACGCTTTAGCGCCATCCATTTTCAGGGCTAGTTGCTTCGGCAGGTGAGTTTGTTACACTCCTTAGCGGATTCCAACCTTCCATGGCCACCGTCCTGCTGTCTTAAGCAACCAACGCCTTTCATGGTATATCATTAGCGTCGTTTAGCGCCTTAACTCGGTCGTTTGGTTCATCCCACAGCGCCAGTTCGCTTACCAAAAATGGCCCACTAGGCACTCTGATCCAAATCTCTAGCTTCACTATTCAAGCAAGCCAGAGATCTCACCCATTTAAAGTTTGAGAATAGGTTGAGGTCGTTTCGGCCCCAAGGCCTCTAATCATTCGCTTTTAACCGGATGAAACTCGCTCATCGAATGCCAGCTATCCTGAGGGAAACTTCGGAGGGAAACCAGCTACTAGATGGTTTCGATTAGCCTTTCGCCCCATACCAGTTCCGACGATCGATTTGCACGTCAGAATCGCTACGGTCCTCCATCAGGGTTTCCCCTGACTTCGACCTGACCGGGCATAGTTCACCATCTTTCGGGTCCTAGCGTGTACGCTCTGAGTGCGTCTCTTCTCGCAATGAGAGTGAGACGCCTCGGATTGCAAGCACGCATCCGTGGATGCGGTCTGTCATCCCTCAGTTTACTTAAGCCAACCTTTACGTTCATTGCGCCTTTAGGTTTTGTATTTCCCAATGACTCGCGCAATGCTAGACTCCTTGGTCCGTGTTTCAAGACGGGTCCTGAAAATACCCAAGCAATAGCATCGTTGACCGGAATAGTTCCTTTCGAGAACACGGTCGCTTACAGATCTCGAGGCGCAATCGATGCCGGACTAGGTCCCGACGGCCGATAACCGTCCGTGCTTGCAACCGGCCCGAACCTTAAAAGGCGACCCTATCCCATATCATTTATACCGTCTGGCAGTCGGACCGGAGCACGCGGCGTCTGGCGCGAATAAATTCATGACAGGCTACCGCCGCGGTCGTAGATCGACACCAAACGGGTCGCGACGTCCTACTGAGAGAGAAGTGCATGCCAACGCCCGCCTTACACATAAACCAACGGCGTATCGCGGGACGAATCCCGGTCAATCGCACGCCACTAAATGGAAGACAACGATAACATTGAATCTCTCCTTTCGATCTTTCGGGTTTCTCAGGTTTACCACCCTGAACGGTTTCACGTACTCTTGAACTCCTCTTTCAAAGTTTCTTTTCAACTTTCCCTCACGGTACTTGTTCGCTATCGGTCTCGTGGTCATATTTAGCCTTAGATGGAGTTTACCACCCACTTAGAGCTGCACTCTCAAGCAACTCGACTCTGAGGAGAGATCCTCTCGATACGCGCAACGGTCGCTACGGGCCTGGCACCCTCTATGGGTAAATGGCCCTATTCAAGATGGACTTGAACTCGCCGCAAGCACCGAGATAATCGGATCCTCCCTAACACTACATTTCCCAGCGTCCGTCTCCGGCCGCGGATTTAGTGCTCTGGGCTCTTCCCTGTTCGCTCGCCGCTACTAAGGGAATCCTAGTTTAGTTTCTTTTCCACCGCTTAGTAATATGCTTAAATTCAGCGGGTAATCTCATCTGCTCTGAGGTCGTATTATGATTATGATGTGCTTGCAAACGTTAGTAACGTTAAACGCACACAAAATCGACGAGGAACCTTTGAATCGTCCAATTTGCCGGAACGAACCGCATTTTGAAGAGTTCGGGTTTCCGGTTATTGGGAGGGTCGCAAGAAATATAAAATCTCTAGGAACACACAACCCGCCGTAATCCCACAACGTCAACGAACGGAAATGTCCCGATGTTGCAAAGTGGACTGGCTCACACGTTGAGTGAATTATTTAAGAGGCACGCATAATACGCGAAACTCCATCATTCGCCGGCAAGCCGTTTAAAGCACAAGCGGCAGTCTGGTAATGTCATACGACTCTCAGCCAGAGGTGGTCCGGGAACAGTATCCGAGGACCGCAATGTGCGTTCGAAATGTCAATGTTCATGTATCCTGCAGTTCACATGTCGACGCGCAATTAGCTGCGTTCTTCATCGACCCACGAGCCAGTGATCCACCGTTCAGGGTGAATTTATTATATTTATACATGTTTCGATCGTGTGATTCCCTCGAAATCGTTTAAGATAACTTGGGCGATTCTGAAACTAGTATGATTATTATGGTTACAATTAGTACACCGTAAAGCTTTCGCGTTTCGGTCCGAGATACAAAATCTTCGTTTTCAAAATTGAAATATGAATATTTCACTGTGTGTGAGATTGAAAAATCTGCTTTCGCTAATTTTTCATTTTCTTTAAAAACAACGCAATGAAGCGAATGTTCAAATTCGCACAATTTGAAAAATGTGCAGAGTATATAGAATACTAACGCAAGCGTTTACTACAATCGACTTTAAAACACTAGACTTTCATCTAGCGCCCAAAGAATTGATTGAGCTATGCGTTTAAAGTATAATATCAAAAAGAACGCCGTTTTCACAACGAACTTCGTCATTCGCTCAGGCATCTGGCGATACCGAGCAATATAACTGGCAGTGCTCTCACACAAGCATAAGAGCGCTAAGCGGTTGTAACTGCGTCACGCTGCTTTTGCACACTGCGCAATATTTTGCGACTAGCTCCGGTCAAACGTTAATGAAACGAATGATCATTGCCAGAAGCTTTTGCCCACAGTATATTATACTATAGGAGCGCACTTGATTACAGCAATAATTTGTCGGTAATCACAAGATTTCATATTTGTGGTCAGCAGACCCAAATAATTTTAACCTCGCACCGATCGAACGTTCATAATGAATGATCCTCGTGCGAGAAGCTTCGTCAGTTCTGCTGCACCACCCATCTATTTGACTTTAGTCCATTTGTAAAATCCTATATTATTAAAATATATAGATTTTATATTTGCGGTCCGCAGACCAAATAATTTCAACTCGCTCCGATCAAACGTTCATAAAACGAAAGACCCATCGCTGCGAGAGCTTTGCTAGTTCTAACTACATTCACATATATTTGACCGTAGAGTCAATTTGTAAAATCTTATATTATTAAAATATATAGATTTTATATTGCGGTCCGCAGACCCAAATAAGTTCAAACTCGCTCCGATCAAACGTTCATAAAACGAAAGACCATCGCTGCGAGAAGCTTTGCTAGATCGCCACATTCACATATATTTGACCGTAGTCCA
>NW_020537489.1:0-17048 GCF_003426905.1 Ctenocephalides felis
TTCCAAATAACAAGTATGATTTTGAACAATATCTCAGGTCCTTATCAGTTTGCTAGTTAGAGTGCGAAACGGCAGTTAGGCCGACTCAAAATTTCATCGTAAGCCACCATTACATGATGCGTAGCATCGTCTATATATTTGCCTCGGGCTACCATTAGGGCAGATACGATACGAAGAAGGCTCAAATCCGCACCCTTAAATTTGGCCGCAGGCGACGGCTTCATTTTGCCCCTCTGCTCTTCACACTTGCGGACACCATAGCCAAATCATTAATATGATACTTAAGTACATTTTTATTAGATATAGACTTACATTTACTAAATTAATAAATTGATTTCTGGATAAGCTTGCTTTTATCTTAAAGACAATTACAACCAATACAACAATCTATGTATTTGCGCTTGAAAATAATCATAAGCAATTAGTATTTGGCGATCAAGTAATTTTTGGCCTAGAGAATAATAATACCAAATCATCGGAAATAATTTATTATAACCTAACACATTTCCACATGAGTGGCTTCCGACGAAGAAACGCAAATTGCAAATAATCGCTGATCAAGAATCACAATATATAAACAATGGTACAACGATTGGTTCATCAACGCCAACCAAATTTCTAATTGATTGGTTACTGAGATTATCGTAATTTTAACGAAAAATTAATCTTAATTTTTGGAACTTTGGAATTTTAGCAGTGACCACTGGTCTTCCGTCGGCCTACTAATTCGCCCAGCGGGCTATCACATTTATTAGCCCTGGATTTAGAACTTTTATCGGCATAATTATCCAGAATTACTTTCTGGGAAACCTGCTATGATTTTTAAGTAGTTTGTTAATAAGAAGGCTATGTGGTCATAGATTCAATTATAGAATAAATTTTGGGTCCTATTTAAAAAAGTCGTTAACTTCACTTTCAATATGTGTAAACAGGTTAAATAGGAATTTATACTAAATTAACTGTATCGATAGGGTAAATAGTAACTAGTTTTATTTTAATATGTTAGCCCTTGGGAAAGTGGTTAGAGTTAACGCATTGGATTCAGAGGTCCCGGTTTCGATACCAACTTTAGTAGCCTGTTGCCAAGCAGTGGCATAATCTTAAATAATTGAAATTATAGATAACAATGTGTTAACAATTAAAAATTGTCTTTTCCCAATCCCAATTTCCCAAAATTTTCCCAAATCAACAAAAATTCATCACAATTGCAGAATTTTAATGATGAAATTTATCACAAAAATATGGAACAGTTGTTTTGCTTGCCACCTATAAAAGCTGACGATGTTAAATAAATCTGCACAAATTCGTAAGTCTTGAGTTCTGATAGCTGTTCAATAAATAAAAAACTTCTTTGTAGTTTAGCTTAAACTATAATTCTTTCATTATGATACAAGTGTTTCAAAATTCTTATATTGAGAAAATTAAAATCCAAAAGGGTGAAAATTAATATTTATTACAAAAAATATTTCTAAAACGCATCCAAATATAATAACTACGTAAGCGTTGTGCTTTTTTAGAATGAAATTTAAGTGGTATGAATTTTACCTTGTAAATCTTTTGTTATTATTAAAATCAGTTGATTAACACTAACTCAAAGAATTGGACCTCGAAATTTAACAATTCGTGGTATCACCGTATGAAAAACGCGTATAGTTTTTCAACTATTTTTTATAAAATTACCAGATGTATCCACATATTTTTTGAAAGTTTAGCATTGACAATCTGCAAACGAGTAAAATGTTATTCATATCCACTTTTTATTCATTTAATTCCAATTGAATATTTTGATGGCTTCAATAACCTCGTGTCACCCAAACGTAGAATAAATCTGTCCATCATTTAGTGTGCTTATTGTGTTCTGGACATTTTTGTTCATGTCCTTGTCATGATATTTATATCCTTGCTTTACCAGACTATATGTGTCAACGTCGCCCCTGACACTTCCGTATTGTATGATAGCCTGTATTAGTGTTTATAGCTTCCAACTTTTACGGGTTTGATACTATTTGTCGGATCTCCTGCACACGGATTTACTATATGTAACTGCCTGATGATTTAGTTGTCCGAGATTACAGGCGAAGTTTATGCACACCGAACAGTATTGTGTTTTTTGAAGTAAAACTTTTTTGGGCGCGACTAGGGTGTAAATCTGTACAAATGCAATGGAAGTGCGTTACGGCCGAGTCGAGTGCTAATCATTTCTATAAGGATCAACTTTTAAGGTTAATACTACTTTTAATTCAATTGATCGTTTTGGTATTCAACTATTCAATTTATTACCTTTACAAATACGTCAACTAATCAATCATAAATTCCACAACGTTTTGATTAATTTATTAAAAGCCAACAGTTTTTATGACATTTTTGAATATATTAATTTTGACTTCAAGAAATACAGTGGTACCATCCCATTCATATTATAAATATATATTGTTACTAATTATATGTGATATCTTACAAATACAGCAATTTTTCGCTATAACTGAGTATTACTTAGCTGTGAAATATTTTTCTTCGTCTCTGATACTACTCTTTTTTCCAGAAATGCGTCTAAACTTTTTAATAATTTCTGCGAATCAATGGATATACAGGACCTCAACTTTTGAATATGCTCTAAACGAAGACGTAATATCAAGTTTCAGAAAATCAAGACACAAAATTAAATTATTTTAGCATTCCTTTATTTGTATTTTATAATAGGTTGTTTTTTTATTTAATTGTAAAATTGTGAATTGTATATCTAATACATCTAATACATCAAATACATCTATACGGATCGATTGGGATTGTGTGTGAATCTGTCGTTGTATGCGTACCGGCATCAATATTGTATGCGTGGCGATATCAACAAGGGAATCAGCATAGATAAATAAACATTTTAAAGTTACATCGTAGTCCAAATCTTGATTTAATGAAAAATGCCTGAATCAGAAGAATATTTTACCCTGTTCCTTGAAAATAATAAAACAAATTAAACCTTTGTTCCGTGAACTAAATATAAGTTTATCGATTAGAAATTATTTTTATATTATTCGCAGTTTCTATGAATTTTTGAAGTTATTAAAATGGAAAATATTTTTTAGGCAAGACAAATATTACAGCTGTTCAAAAAATGGGATTATATCGCCAGCGTTGAAAATAAAATATAAAAAAAAATATATATCGCCAGCGAAAACTAAAAAAACAAAAGCAGTCAATGAATGTATGTTAATTTTAATTACACGAAGTTCTTCAAATACAATTACATGATGAGTGAAGTTGCGAAAACAATATTTGTTTAGGCGTTGTTTAACTTAATCCACTGTGTGAACGAATAATAGAATTTATTAATCAGCAATTACTTTATTTCTTTAACGGTTCATTTCAAAATGCTAATTACAATGATACCGATCATGTCATATTTGAAGTATGACTTTAATTACATTAATGTTTTTAAATACTATTATATAAATGTGTATAATGGTTGACACTAATAAATATGCGCACCACGAGTGTTACCATATTACTAATAAACATTATTCAAAATTAATATATGATGTATTTATTTTTAATTAAATACCATCTTGTACAGTAGCAAATAAGTTTTACTTCAAGCGCGCGTGAACCTTACGCGCACTCTTTTTTATGTGATAGTGTGTACTTATTCAAAATAAATATGTTTATAGTTGGTTACTTTATTTATAAAATTTCGAGCATAATTTAACAGTACTTTATGTAAAACAAAAACATTTGGTACGGTGAAAAACAAAAAGTAATGGTTTTGTGTTTTAATATCTGCCCAGCAATCATAATCGCAATCACTTTTATATTATCTCTAGTTACCAGCGTTTTTGGATTGTTTATAATTTCTAACACTAAGAGCAATAAATGGAATGGGAAAAATCATTCAAAATACTTTCAATCCGCAAGACTTTCAACATCAAATAAGTTTTGATGGTATTACACTGTTGTTATTCAATGTTGATCTTATAAATAACGTATTACAAAATACTCGTGATTATTAATTATTTCATTAGTAGGTTTAGAATTTATTGGCAATTTTAAACTGCAACTGATATTGAGATTTGGAAACGGTTGGAAAGATAAATGTCAGACATTACCTTCTTACACTCCGAACAGTAAATACATAGTTTCGACAACTTGTTAAATTTTCATGTTTATTTGCGTGTTTCACCATCTTTATTTTATCCATGTGCACATACTTATACCATGGATTAATAATGTTTTCATATGTTATATTAAGATACAAAATTTTAAATTGATTACCACTGAATGAAGGCTAAGATGCTAGCCGAAACTATTTTCATATTTTCTATAAAATATGATATAATGCCCGACATTCTAACTCAAGTTAAATATATTGTATTAACATCAAATTCAAGTATTTATATATAAATATATATATATATATATATATATACATATATATTTAAATTATGTTTGTGTATATGTCTATATTCATATATATTGTAAAGGAATCACCAGCTTTGTAATTACTTAGTGCTTCCATTATTGATTATACATAATTACCATTACAGTCTAATATTGAACACCTGCCTATACCTATGCCTAGAAGGCACCGTCTGCTTATATTATATACCCACTTAAGCAAGCAATCATTTGATGTATCTACGTACGCCTACGCAAATATTCTGCGAAAACACTTGTGTTGCAAAAACTTCTTTAAACTTTAAATGTTTAAATGATGTCTTTAGAGCGATTTAACAAATTACTTCTATATTCTATGAAAAGTTAATAGATCATTCAAGTCATTAATACTCAATAGATATTAAAAAAAAATGGCCAGGAAATGTGGGAAATTATAAAATTTTACGTATCATGCAGAAGAATTACTCGTACGAGAAAGTTTTTTTATTTTAATTATTTTTTTAATTTTTTGCCATGTTATCCCGAATTTCGACTTTACATACGAATTCAGCGATAAAAACCACATTGAAAATCATATGCTGTCCATTAGAGACAACTTTTCTGTGGATCTATGTAATTATCAAGATTGTAGCAGTAGTATTCAATGATAAAGATCTTTTATAATTGTAGTATGTCACCCAATACAAACAAATACTTTGTGGACCTGTGTAATTATCAAGATTGTAGCTGTAATAATCAATGATAAAAAAAACATTTACAATTGTAGTAATGAGGCACATACATTCGGCTACAAAGTACCTTCTAAATTTAAGAAAATTGAAGTAAGCTGTTGCAAACTAAAGGCCTTTGCCCTAAAATTATATAATCTCTTTCAGCATTTATTGTTTTTTACTTTCAATGAATTGATTGCTGACATTTTGAAGAAATTAAATGCATATCAGAAATACGTATCGTGGCAAGATTAACAAAAATGTTTTCATTTAACTCCCGTATGGTAAGTTATAGTAATCTCAAGAAAATCGAAAATGAAAATTTTTATTTATTTTTTAGTCCCAAAACCTTCTGAACATTTTGGCATACCTAAGAAAAAATGGATATGTGTGTGTATGTATATGCGGATAAAAATTTTCAAAGTTAGAAAAAACTAGTTGGTATTGGTATTTTGCCTTGAGGCAAGTTACATGAACTTCCCGATTTGTGTAAGTTTGTGTTAATTTTCAAAAATCAATATTATTTATAATTGAGCCAGTTATTTGTAGGACTTTGATTATTTACTATGTTCATCAAGACTAAGTACTCTATCGTTATCCCAAGTAAATTGTCTAATTTTAATTTTAACAAATGTCAAAAAAACTACTCATTTTCTCAAACTTTGATGAATTTTTAAAGTTAAAGTACTTGTCCTAAGGCCGTAATATTCCAGTAAGTTCTATAAGACCATGATATATATAGCCAAAAAAAGTTCCATAAAAATTGGCTTAAATTTTTTTTCAACAGTTAATTACAAAAAACGGCTCGGTAGATTTTCACCTAAAACTAATCAGTTTCATTCCCAACTAATATCTTTCGAACAGTTTTTGATTTTTTTAAATCTATTCGGTAGTATGAGCTTAAATGTGGACGAAAAGTTTAACACTTTTTCTGCAAATCACAAAGAAACGGCTCGGCCGATCACCCCACAAAACTGAGAAACGATAATCCTCATCGAGATACATCAAATGGTTTTTAAATTTTTGAAATCGGTCCGGCGTTTTTGAGCAAACTTCGATGAAAGTTCTAATTTTGACAAATTCCAAAAAGACTATACTAATTTTTGCAAACTTTGACGAAATTTTAAAGCTAAACGAGTTATCGTAGGACCGTAATATTATAGTATGATCTAGAAGACTACGGAATTTACCGTTAAAAATAATAATACAAATCGACGTAAAAATTTTTTCAACACCTTATTACAAGAAAACGGCCCGATCGATCTATACCAAAAACTAATCAGCACGATTCCCAAACCAATATATATAAATATAAAGAAACGGCTTGGCCGATCGTCGCACAAAACTGAAAAACAATGGTTTTCATCGCGATACATCGAATGGCTTTTAAATTTTTGAAATCGGTCCAGCCGTTTTTGAGAAAACGACGATTTACGGCAAAAAATCTGTACGCACACACACATACTTTTTCCAAATTTGGTCTCATTCGATTCAGAATGGCTTGAAACGTCGAGAAAACATAAAATTAGCGAATCGGATTTTTTGATGAAAACATAAACTTCTACTTCGGAAAGTTAAAAAATTAAAAAAAAAAAAAATCGGGGAGTTTCAGCAATTTGCCTTATGGTACGATGCAATGCATCATTAGTTATTCTAAATTTTTTTTTGCAATATTTGGCAACGTTATGTCGATTTTTACCAAAATTATCTATATGAAAACCCTACTTCAGAGTAACTACTCACGCACGTAGTGTTAGTCGGAACATGAACATGAATCGGGGGCGGCAAAGCATCGCATATGTGTTGATGCGTCGTCAGCATAATCTGCGATCAAAGGGCGCAACACTTAAGTCTTATCAGTTGCTCTATCGCGAACAACGTTACCGTACTCGATACAGGAGGATAGTCTGCGGTTGAAAATCGAGATGCATTCGACAAGGGAGAAAGGGCTTTCAGACCATATGTACACTTCACACTGTACATCGAACTTGCCCGCATGCTTTTCGGTTTTTCTACGGACAACGTGAGTGTAAATTCTTGCCGCAGACACAGGAGTGGAGAGTAATCCCTAAAAACATCGTCTGGGTTTGGAAAATATTTGGAAAGTTTCAATCTTGTTGGGATTAACGCTTAAATTTACTTGTTTCTAGCCGCAACTGAACAAGCAGTCATACTACCTTATCGAAAATATTAGTATATAATAATAATAGTGTCGAGCGGGTATTAAAGGTTCGCGAATGAAGAGGTCTACCTCCATTATCTCAAAAACAAAAACGCATGGTACACTTTAACGATACTATTTTAAATTAGAGGGTAAAAGATGCCTAACCAGCCATCATCTTAAATCAGGCGACTTCGCTATCACGAGATAAACGGCTACATTGTCAATTTTTCAACAAAAGTATTTTTTTTATTTTTTATTGGCCTTGCTTACTCGAGCATTTAGCCACCTACAATATTCTATACAATCATATATCCTATACAATCTTCAATTGTATACTCTTCATATAATCCTATTCTTTTTCTATACTTCTTAACTTATCTTCATTCTTCTTTTTACTATCTTCTCATTTCATCTTCTAACCACATATTTCTTCTTCTTGTATACTTCTCATTTCTTCTTCTAAATTCTTCTTATTACAATTCATTTTTAAACCTAATTCTCTAATTTTTATACATTTTGATTTTACCTACATATCTTTTTAGTACAATTCATAATTCTATTTTTATTCCAACTTAACTAGTTAATATTTTTTCAAATTCTTGCCGGAGATTCGAACTCAGAACCTCCAGCATGTGAATCGGGAACGAAGTGTACGTTATTTAACCCTTTGGGTTGGGATGTTTATTAATCACGTGAGCGTTTCTAAGGATTTTTGAACAGCGTATCACCTATACTTGGTGATATTTAAAATACACCCCCACTTTCTATCGCAATATCACGTGTATTTTTAGTACCTAGAAAAAATGGTTTAATTCTTGTTTTTTTTTTTAATTCTAGTTCTTTTTAATTGAAGTAAAAAATAAATACTTACTAGGCTCACCGCACACGCGATATTTCGTGATTGTTTGTCAACCCCCTCCTCGTTTAAGGCTCATGTAATTAATAACTATATATGTTGATATTGTTGATATATGTATATATATATATATATATATATATATATATATATATACATACTGGCAAACCCGACGAACTCCGTTTCGCCACCAGATGGTTTCGTGAGAAAGATGAATATTTTTTTTGTTTGTTTTATATTTGAAAAGGATAAGTTTGATTTTATTACACAACAGAAATGAATTTATTTCGTTAACAAAAATGAAGTGTTTTTTAGTTGAACTTCTCTAAGTAAATTAAATTGAATCCGCAAATTATCCGTTTCATTAAAGTGCTCTTTGGTAAACCACATTTTTTGTTTTTTGGACTGACGTTAACACATACAAAGCGGATGGTTTTCCAACTCGTGAACAGGCAAAGTATAACTGCCCTTTTTTTTTTTATTTATATTTATGGCATTTGACCGTGTGGTCATTTAGCCTCTTATTACAAAATAATATTTTACAAATTTATAAATTTCAGAGAAAAATACATATTTTACAAATTGTTTTCTACATTAGATTGTGACTTAATTCATAAATTCTTAAAAACTAATACTAAATAACTATATTTTAATGTTACATTTTTGTAAAAAATAAACAAAAATTTTATATATGTTTTCATCATTAGTGGAAAAAAGGCTATTGTGGTATTAATAGGAAAAATGAAATTATATTTATACAGTTCTTGCACTTCCAGAAGATGTGGTCGAGATTGTGGATTTCCAAACCGCAAGAACAGAAGGGATCTTCTGCCATACCTATTCTAAAAAGATGAGATTTGCAAAATGTGTGCGCAGCTCTAATACGATTGATAACGGTTATATCATTTCTGTTCAGCCTTGATTTGGCAAACCATGTACTGAAAGACACTTTTGGTTTGCAAAATTTAAATAAGATTCCTTTTCTGTCTTCCATATAATATTCATTTTGCCATAACCTTAAACCTTGTTTCCTTACCCAGCTTTTAAAATCTGTCGCAGGAGCCTTTCTTAAAGGAAAAACTGATAAACAGGCTTCTTTTGCAAGTCCATCCACATATTCGTTTCCACGAATGTTGGAATGCCCTTTTATCCATACTAATTTGAACGTATATTTATTTGCTAGGATGCTTTCTATTTTGTGGACGGTGTCAAATATTAAAAAATTGCAATTTTGTTTAGGATGGTTTAGAGCCAGAAGTGCAGATTTACTGTGAGTTAGGATTATAGTTTTTGGAATCTTTTCTTGTATAACGAAGTCTAAGGCAGCATTAATACCTGTAAGTTCTGCCGAAAAGACTGAGGCAAAATCCGGTAAATTAAATTGTAAATGTTTATCTTTATTAGGTACATACACAGCACATCCAACTTTATTTCCTAACTTGGAACCGTCAGTGTGGATAACCGTAAAATCTTTCCATTCCGTGTCTAACCAATTGTCAAACTCCCAGTTTATTATATTTTTATTGGAATTATGAGTCGTATAGTTGAAATCATTCAACCCTATATATTTCTTGGGAAATGAGTATTTCCAAGAATGACTATGATACGGAAGTTTGTCATTTGTAATTATAAGGTCTTCTAAAGGTTTCAAATTATAAAATCTAGTTATTAATGGAGGTGTAGGTCTGTTTTTCCAATAGTTCGCTCTAAAATGCAGAACAGCTAAATCTTCCAATTGCTTCGGGATTCGAGCTGAATCCGAGTTGAATTTTTTAATTAGAAATCTATTGGTTAATATTTGTTTCCTAATATTTAATGGAGCTTCCCCGGCTTCCTCTAAAACGGCAATGCGAGAACTGCCCAAATTTAAAAGCAATAATTTTCTAAATGATGATATATACACACACACATATATATATATATATATATATATATATATATATATGGGTTAATAGGGATAGCCCCCTTCAGCTACGAGAGTGTTTTCCGCAAAAGAGCCGCTGCTATACGGGACAGCGTGCTCGTTAGTAGCGCTACTGAACTGACCATACACAACAATTTATTATATTTCTGTCATTATCAATAAAATGTGTTACAAATGAAAAATACGCTTCTAATGAACTATAATTTGCAATAGTTCACTCACATAAATAAAGTAAACATCAGTAAATAGTATAGCTTAAATGTCATTAATCACGTGAGCGTTTTCTAAAGACTTTTCTAAAGCCTATCACATTTAAATGACATCACCTGAATACAAATGCAGGCAAGGTTTAGACAATAAAAAAATAGTAAATAAAAATGTAAATCAAGTTTAAAAAAAGATAATTTGGCGAGAGATAAATCATTTAATAGTTATTCCAACACTGATGATGAATGCTCCTGACATGAACTGAATTCCATACGAAGGCTGTATGCAGTAACACTGTTTTTTCACTCTTTGCAACCTTTATTTATATAACCTTTATTTATCGTATTGGAATGAATGTATTTCAATAAACAATGAGTATAATTATGAATAAAACCGACATGCCTATCAAACAACAAGCAAGCACAATAGTACTGATAGTAGTAATGTAGTTCAAAAACTGCTTATTTCACATTTGGTATTTGTTGTGATATAATCGGTTCGGTTTCCAATGTTTATTAAACGAAAGTCAAATTGGATCTTTATGTACGCCCTAACCTGACATATAAAAAGAATAAATATGGTAATATTTGTTAAAAAGACTAATAAGTTGTTTTCGATTATCTAATGAGTATTTTGATTATTAGCATTTGTATACAGATTTTTTATTTTAAATTATATTGAATTCAGAACATCATCAACCAATAATTAAATTGTTTAAATTAGTAGTTATTTTAAAGTATTTAAATAATCAATATAATATCTAACAGAAATCATTATAATTTCAGAATAAACTTACTGTTTAGATTTAATAATATACTGGTTTCGTTGCAAATTATCTTCGGCAATTTTTAGTAATTGTAGTGTTGATCACATGTACACTAAATGTATTAACATAAAATTAAAACTAGTGGTGCATAACATCGTGCCTTAAGGCAAATTGCTGGTATTTGCCGTACCAAAAATTAATTTTTTTAAAAAGCATTAACATTTTTAACAGGCGAGAAACAAGCGGAGGTTTTAGTCGGTATTATACCCTTGCGGTATTGAGTTCGACATACCTAGACAAAAGATTAGTCAGGGATGCATAAACCTTGCTATAAAAAATACACACATACATATACATTCATTTTTTGGAAAGGTATGCCAATGTTCAGAAACCATTAAAACGTAAAGATATGGAAAAATTTTCATTTACCTTATTTTGCAAAAACTTTCATTCACTACTATATTATTAACATAAGAACATCATAATAACAAAAACATCTTCAATTATCAGTAGAAATTTAAATTACAATGCGTTAGTATTACACAAACCACAGAGGCAAAAACTAATGCGGTCACGTGTAATAAATTTCTGCTGAAGTTGTTCTTCATGCGAGAGAAATTATACAAACCACTAAATCTGCAAATAAAATGGAGAGAGTACAATTTACATTTCAGTAAATGAAGTGAATATTGTTTTGTTTGTTTTCGAAATTATAACTTCGCCATTGACGCACTGTTGTATCTAACTCTGTGACACAATCATATTTGTAGAGGATAAAAATGTTTTTCAAATCTATTATTTGATGATATGGTGATTCGGTCTCACCGGGGATTAGTGGTTGAAGATATGGAATTTTAATCAGAGGTTTTATGTTTGATACCTGTCTCGGACAACCTGATGTGAAACAGCATTGACATCGGTTTTTTACTGGAAGATATACATAGCAATATGTTAAGTAAAAATAGCCCTTACCATATATTGCTGCACAGTTACAAAATTTTTCACTTTTACATAAATTTAAAAAGATTACATATAGATTGGCCAACTGTTTGGATTGCCATCTATAACTAGTTGTAAGTAAAAATTTGTTTTAAGGCAAAGTTGCATGAACTTTCCGATACGTATATACAAAATAAACTTAACCAATAAGAATTGAGAATATGCTATTTAAATAAAATGTTCAACCCTTTATTGCGACAATGAATATTTCGCATTCATTAAAAAAGATTTTTAATTGATATTGTTTTCTTATTATTATTACTTATTATTAATTGTATTAATTGAACCAATTTGTTCAAAAGATTTTATTACATTTTTTCGTGTGTGAAAATGTATTTAATTTGATTGTAGACGTAAACTGTAATCAGGAGCTACCAACGAAACAATACACGTGCATATGCTTACGCATAAATTCTAAACTTTGACGAATTTTTATAATTTAACCACTTATAGTAGGCCTATAATGTTTTAGTATGTTATTTAAAACTATAAAATCTGTCGTTGAACTAAGTTTCATCAAAGTTGTCAATTTTTTTCAACATTGATTTATAAAGAAACTACTCGCCCGATTTCTACCAAAAACCTATCGAGGCGATTCTCAAACAATATCCAATGAACAGTTTATCAATTATAAAATCGATTCCAAATTGTGGGCTAAAACGTGGACGAAATTTTGTACACTTTTTTATTAATTACTTATCGATACTCTTATCAAAATACATTGAATAGCTCTAATTTCTTGAAATCGTCCAGACGTTTTTGAGAGTACGTGGACAAAAGGTGACAATTTGACTCGCATACACACACATACTTTTTCCAGATTTGGTTTTATTCGATTCAGAATGAAGAGTCAAGAAAACATAACATTAGCAAATCGGCATAAACTTCTTCTTCGGTAAGTTTAAAAACCGGCTTGATTTGCGAGTAATTAATGACAATAGTATATCAAATTTATATTGATACTATCTACAATAAAATCACTTGTATGTTATATTTTATATGGTTATACTTGATGTACAATTAAATCTGCACATTCAACCTCAATATATCTACATAAATCTTGTCTTTCACCTCTACCCTAACAAACATAGTCAAATAATAAACATACATATTCGCCGACGATATAAGTGTCTTTATTCCGCAATTTGTGCAGAATTATAACTGGGCTTAAAGCCAATTGCTCAGCATTAATACAAACTCGAAGTTTGAAATTCATAATGGTTGCAGGATCCACATACGTATGTACCAGGATCAGAAATTGGCTCGTATTATTGTGGAGAGCTAAACTTTGTTATATATTGTTGAGCGATTGAAATACCCATCGCAAATAGTATGAACTGGATTTGAAGTTGCTGAAAATATTCATAACAGGAAACAGAGATTAGATTCATAAACAATTTTTAATTTATTTATTGTGAATATATACGAGGTCTGTTCAAAAAGTACCCGGAATTTCCGTTTTTTTTCAAAAAAATATTTATTTATTCGTCTACATTAATGTGTCCCCTTCAAAAGTAGTCCCCCCAGATTATAATACACTTATGCCAGCGTTTTTCCAATTTCGAAGCACCCTTGATATTCACTTTTTGATATGTCCTTTAGCACTCTCAGCGATTTTCTTCAATCGAGGAAAACCGCCGTCCTTTCATGGGTCTTTCAACTTTGGGAATAGGAAGAAGTCACACGGAGCCATATCTGGTGAATTTTTGCACTTTGCAACACTTTATTTCATTTTTTACGCAAAATTTAATACAATTCTTTGACTTTTCAATTCTTCCATTGTAAAAATCGCCGAGCTCAGAAAAAACACGTCGAACCTTAGCGACTACCACAAAACAAAGTAAACAGTGAATATAGCTGAAAAATTTCATCATACTTTAGGGGCATGTATACCAACACAATAAAAAAAAATTTGACAATCAGACACTCCAGACCCGCGAAATTTAATTATTAGTAATTCGGGTACTTTTTGAACACACCTCGTATTGCAAGGTGCGAATGATTTTACACTAAACTAGTGGGGCGCATGGCATCGTGCGTTAAGGCAAATTGCTGGAACTTCCCGTACCGTAATTAAACATTCGAAGAATAAAAATAATCAGTCAACAAAAATGTCTATGAATAAATATTATAAAAACTAGAATTTTCATTATTTGTTTCTTGTAGACAATATGTGAAAACTTATTAGAACAGACGACGATGTTAATATATGTTTGAAAAAAAAAAAAAAAAAAATATATATATATATATATATATATATAATAATATATATAGATATATATAAACAAAATCTAGAGGCTTATTGTTAGAATGAACATATTATATTTCAAATGCATCAATTTTTTGTTTGCGAAATACAGTTAACAAATTTGAATAAATCATGTAGTATCAACTATACAAACATAAAAAGTTTTTAAAAAAAAATGTAAAAAAATTTACGGCGTGGGATTCGAAACCGATCAGTTTTAACTTTTTATCTACTAACGCTAACGAAAATTGTACTGTTGCGCCAACCAAATCAGCTATAACGACATGCTCACGAACAACGCATTTAGCGAATATCTAGGATTTGATCGGAATTTCTGCACATTTTGCTCTGTATCTTCGAAAAGGCTGCACCTGCATATACAAATCGAATGTTTTTTGAATCATTCAAATCGACTGATTTGTTCTCTCAGCACCTGCCACTTTTGGCACTCCGTATCTTCGAAATGGGACGACGTGCCTTTGCCAAAAACTAATCAGCACGTCGCCTTATCAATACGAAAATTTGTATACGCACACACACATACATCATTTTTTTCTAAGGTATGGCCAAATATTCAGCTACCTTTGAAACGTAAATATATATAAAAAGAAATATTTTCTATTTTTTTAAATATATTATTTAATATATTTTTAAATTTATGATTGTCGTTTATTAATATTGATATGCTATTAATGAATGAATTACACTTGCAAAGAAGTGTTACTTATAGTTTTTAATTTTTTACAAAAAATTTTATTATAAAACTATCAAATATTTAACCCTTTTACAATCTGATTGAAGGTATATTTTTTTTTAAGGAATGCTTCTCGAAGTAGAAAATGTTATATTCATAAAGTCTTATTATCTGTGGTCCTAGAAATATTATCTGCAGTTATAGATCCAAATTATAAATGAACAAAATTGAAAACATTATTCGCAAAAAAGTCAATTTTTTATCAAAGCTCTACGTAAAACTTGAAAACTTATAATTCAACCTACATTAGATAATTTTTTACATCATTTTTTTCATGACGTTTCGATGAATACTATCACCCTGTTTCGGCTTGTCGTTGAATTCTGGGAAACTCTGTATATGAATTTCTCAAATAGAAATGAAATACTTATTTTTTAACAAAGATATATTATATATTAAAAATAGCATTTTAAATGAATAGGCAAGTAATAGTTAATGTTTTTGTAAATATACAACATGTATTTTTCTTAAATATACTAACATATATTATTAATAAAGAAATAATATTGTAAATCTATTTGTATTAAATATTCAGTTCTCTTTAAATTCATTATTTAAAAATTATTAAAACCATTTAAATTGATGCATAAAACATTTAAATTCTAAAAGTTTCAGCTTCAGCATTCTCATGACGAATATCATGTCAAATGAACAAATAAGCTTTTTAGTCTTACATAATGCTATTTTGTTAGATTAATCTGATTGATAACTATGACAACAGGTATTCCATTTTACCAACAGAACTAATCTTATTAAGCGAAACGTGCCATTCTCTATGTGCAGAGATTAGTAGACTCTGGGATTTTTCACATTTTATTTGTATCCAAGTTTATTTGTCTATAACATATAAGAAAAATTTTATGTGTATAAGGTTGAGATAAGCATATTTATTATCCTTTTTAATATGGAAGCGTGAGATGACAATTTGAGCAACTTCTCGCTTATACAGAAAATGATCATTTGCAAAAAACAACAATCGTTAGTTACTAAAACCTATAACTATTTTAGTCATATTTTGTTCCGAAATTGAATTACATTTTATAAAATTTAGTAGATTAAGAGTAGTTTAGAAAGAGTAGAATATTTTTATATGCGAAAGAACTTTTTTTAAGGAAAAGAAAATTTGATTTGCTCTCAAAACTATATTGCTAGTGTCTTAAATCAATCGTAGCAGCGTATTATATTATTTCTTAATATCAGATAATATCCGAATTCTTAAATATTGTAACAGTTTTCATTTTATTAATTTGTCAATACATATTACTTCCCGTAGTGTAAGTTATACTATAAAGTATCGTGAAAAAACAGAAAATGAAAATTTTTATATATATTCACGTTTGAAAGCCTTCTGAACATTGTGGACATACTCATAAAAAGTTATTGTTCTGCGTATGTGTGTGTGTTTGTGTCTGTAACTTCGGATACAAGTTTTCACCGCCGATTTTGGAACCACAGATCAGCCGATTTGAATAACCCAAATACATTCGATTCGTAGGTAGTATAAAGTAATGCTTAGTTTTCAGGCCCGTTCAGCCGTTTTGAAGACACGGGGTCAAAGTGCAATAAATGGCAATTTAGTTTTGCCAAGGATAAAGGAGCGTCCAATTTGAATGCTTTAAAAAACATTTTATTGTTTTGAATTGATTGAATTTTCCAAAAGGCGAGCGTTTTTCGAGATTCAATAAAACATCATATGGCGGTCAAAAATGTTTATTGCCATATTACATCAAATTTTTAGATATTTTATAGTGATTTTAATAATAAGTACAAATTTTATTAATATTACTATGGATTCAAAAGAATGAAAATATAAAAAGAAATATTAAAATTTTCAAAAAAGTAAAATCTATTCAAAAATTTCATAATTGTCGAAAATCTTTTTTTCAAGTTTGCTTTAAGGCAAAATAATATAAAACTAGTTGGTATTGGTATTTTGCCTTGAGCAAGTTACATGACTTCCCGATTTATGTAAATATTCGTTTAATCCATGATAGATAAATTATTTATGAGTAGTTAAAAGTATTCGAAGGG
>NW_020537490.1:0-15800 GCF_003426905.1 Ctenocephalides felis
TTATTATTATATTTATTATTATTATTATTATTATTTATTTATTATTATTTTTTTTCTTTTTATAATTTTCATGATTATCATTTCTATTTATTTGTTATTATTATTATAGTTAGTTATTTATTTTTAGTTATTTTTTTTTTTCTTTACTTTAACATTATTGATTCATTTAGATTAAGTTCTCACTGTAGCTCATAGAATTACTTACTTCATTCTGATTGTTACATATAAATTTAATAAAAAAAATGGGTACTTCAACATGATCACGAATTAATTTCATATAATATTTTTCAAATTAAATTTTTTTATCATTATAATTTATTAATGTATCGAATTATATTGTTAGTGCTGCAAACTTACATGTTTATTGGCTACAAAATTACAAATTTATAGGTTACAAAATTTTATAAACAATACTTTATATGAACAGTAAATCGATTAATGGCTATTGTGATATAAATAATATGGTATAAATAAAGTGCAATAAAATTTTTAAACGGTTTAACTATATTGATAAAGTGTTATTGACGAGCATTTCACATAAATCTATAAATTTATAATAAAAGTTGTGGAAACACAAGCTCATGTCAATTGATAAATTTTATGTTAGGGAAAATATTCAGAAAATCATGCGTTTAATAGAAAACGCATTTAAATATTAATTATTTTTGATTATACATACTATGCTATAATTTTAACTATTTAAATATTAATTATTTTTGATTATACATACTATGCTATAATTTTAACTATTTACGTAGAATGTTGCTGATTCTTACAGATTTTTATAAAATCTTTTTGATAATTCTAATATTATAAATAGTGCAAATAAATATCTCTATTATTTTACGTCACATACATTGTAGTCATTGATCTAAGCCCTAAATTAATAATTAATTAATCATATTTTTATTTTACTTTTGATTGTTTTTTATAAAAAAAAGCTCAAAATGCTTCAGTTTCAACGTTTTTTTATGTCACACCATATGAGCTATTTTATACATGCATATTTTTTTATTTTTAGTTAATATAGCTATATCTTTCATAGCCATTAATAACTAAAATAAATAAGATGCCTTTAATTTCACTTACTAATTTTAGTGCTTTGTCTTTACAAACACAAGGTTCCAACTTCAATTTTTGTTACCTGAAAATTATTATTAAGATTTATAAAAAACATAATTAAATTAATAATTTATAACTTCACATATACCCAATTGAAATGGAATCCTTCAGTTCAATTTAAATAATGTATCCTTTGAAATAAGTTCCAAAGTAAAGATCTGTGGTTTTACTCATCTGAATCTCCCATATAGCCGTGTATGTAGGTACTACACAATTCATCAAGATTTGTATTTTTCCCAATCAGGCTTTCAATCTCGCCTTTGAATCACACCTAAGCTTTTCGTCGATAGTTGGCAGGTGATAAATGTCTAACGTGGTCGATGAGAAAGTTTGGAAACTACAGATTAATCCGGTCTTATGTTGAGCTCTATAATTTATGCCAAAGTTTCTCTTAATTAATTCTATAGAATTTGTTGCTCTTACTGAATGCGAAGTATTTAACGTAATTAATAGTTTCTCGTAATATGAACAAGTGTACAAGTAATTTGAACTTGGATTTACCATTTGCGATTGCTATAGCGTCTTCTGTTACACTAGATATATGGATACGAATATACATGTATACTTGGATATATATATATATATATATATATATATATATATATATATATATATATATATTAAATGTTAAAAATGAACAACAGATTTTTACACACACTTTATATAATTATTACAGTCGTTTCGAGGCCATCATCTGCTTCATCTTCAGTGTAATTTCAAAACAGTAAAAATTATACTAATACATTATTTAATATTATATTTAAATTAAATTTAATTTTGAAAACTAAAACACCAACATTGTTTTACAATGCCGACGCTGTACTAAATCTGTAAATATTTATATAAATATTTGAAAACAAATCTTAGGTGTCGAAGATCATATTACATAATTCTATATACCATATTTCATAAATTAACAATTAATCTTTATAAGTTGTATCAGTAACTTTAATTAAAATTAGAGACTTCTATGCAATAAGTTTTTTTTTAACTTTCTGTGGATTTATGAAGTTCATATAAATTAAAACAGATTTATATATCTATTCATATATATTTATGTACATACTCGTAAACTTTTATGTATTCACCTAGGCCTATATATCATGCAAACCTATAAAATTTGAGTAGATTTACGTTGATACATAGAATTTTATGTAGATTTAATTGTGCTCACCTAGATTTATAGATTTACGTAAATATAACTAGAGTTTTGTAAATCCATACATATTTACATAGGATTCAAGTTAATAATTACCTCATTATGGTAATATTACACTTTTTGTAAAATTTAACATATTTTTAATGATTCTAGTCTTTCAGAGCCACTTAGTTTTGGTGAATTTATGAAGTTGATGTAAATTTGATATATTGATACATATTTTCTTATAAATTTATATTAATTATAAATGAATAATATTTCATTTTTCTAGGACCTCATGGATCTGAGTAGATATATAAAAATTTAGATGAATTAAATAGATTTATTTAGATTTGCTTGGATTTATAGATTGACCTAGATGAAATAGGTTCATACGTATATTTATGTAGATTCAAGTAAATTCACGTTTAAGAAGGTCCATATAGAATCATTTGAATTTAAGTACATTTGAAAATATTAATTTTGATTTTTATAGAATTATAAAGAATCGCCTAGATACAGATAAATTAATGTAGATCAATGTAGATTAATAATTTTATTCATATTAGTAGATTGAAGTAGATTCGTAAAAATCATTGATCATCCTTCTTGTTTAATAACTTCAGTTTTGTAAAGTTGGCGTTGTATTTGAGTAAATTCGAGATTATGTTTTTATCATCAGGAAATTCATGATTGATGGTAATAAACAAAAGCGTTATAGCGAACAATAAAACAAAGTTTCGGAATGCATCATCCAAGCGTTCTCTTTTAACGACCGGCTTCTTTATAGGACAAGATTAAGCTTAATGCCTTACTCGTCAACTCATTTATCTGCTATATTGTATGATTCCATCCAAAGACTTCTTAACAAAGACTTCAACTGTATTCAAATTTTTCCCATTTTACTTATTCATTTAATCATTCGCGATGGAAAAAATATTTTCTCTTCAACCGCGGTAAGAAAAATCATGATCGCGGGGATGATTTCTTCGGGGTTGTTGGAAAAGTGATTTCCATAAGTAATCCATCCATCATTGCGTTCGCGAAAAAGTTGTGTTAATTTTTTCCTTGCTAACTTTTAGCGAATGATTTGCCCAAAATGCTTTTTCGTGGGGGTTCATAAACGTGTGTTATATAAATTGCTTGCGTAAATACTTTGCATAATCATTTTAGAAACAATAGAATAAACATGATTCATTAAATGCAGACGGAAAATAGTAATAACCGAGAAAACAATTATCTATAGTATAAAAATATATATTAAATGCACTATACTTTGTAACATAATATTTAAAACTGTTGTATTTATACCAATGTTTAACAATTTCACTAACATATATTTTTACAAGGGAGTGAACTAGCTGGAATAACAATGAAAACATTTTTTTACTAGTTGAAAGTGGCATTTTGCCTTAAGTCAAGTTGCATGCATTTCCCAAAATGTGTTATAATTGACATCATCAATCGAAATTGATATTTAGTCATTTAGATAAAAAAAAATCAACTGTTTATTTTGGAAATAAAGTTTTTGCTTTCAACCGAATCTAAGCATTTCTAAGCAATTTCCAATTAAATTTTCTCAAACACATTTAAATGTTCTGTAATTATATTAATTATATTGCACAGACACGTGCTCATATGTCCAAAAATTGTAGTTTATTATTCCAACTTTTAATGAATAGATAATGTTTGACTCATCACATCACAAAAGCAACTCCCGATTATTATATAACCATAAAATTTTAGATTGTTTTTTAGTAATTTTTTTTTCAACAGTCAATTACGAAGAAACGGCTTGACCAATCTTCGTCCAAAATTAATCAGCAGAACTCCCAAATAATAGCTTTCTAATACTTTAGAAATTTATAAAATTGATCCAGAATTTTTGGTCAAAATGAGGACAGAAAATTTTTCACCTTTCTGCTTATTACAAACAGCTCAGTCAAAAATCTAACCCACGGAGGTGCTTATAAAATAAATTAATCAAATTTTTGGAATCGACTCAACTGTTTTAGAGAAAATGTTTACGAAAGATCAAAAGTCTGTTCACTCACACAGACACACACATTTACGTTCATTTTCCAAATTTGGTCTCAGTCGAATCAGAATGGCTTGAAACGTTGAGAAAACATGGAATTACTAAATAGGATTTTTTATGAAAGCATAAACATATCCTTTGGATTGTTAAAAATTATATTTTTATCAAGATTCTACGTTGAATTTTTGGCACATTTTTGCTGCATAGTAATAAATTTGAAAACACAATCTGAAAAATTGATGTTTGTATCACACAGCGTATCATTTCGTTTGTTTATACTTTCTCGTTTTAAATTTTTATGAAAGATTCTTTGCTATTTTTTTTCTATTATTATGAAAGATTCTTTGCTAATAATTTTTTCTTTGGCATATGTGAGCATATGTATAAAATTACATCTGATAATTTACTAATCCTTGTAACAGATATGTTCAAAATAAATCGCGATCATTTCTTATAACTTATACCTAATCTCATGGATTGATTATCGTGTTCTGCTTAACAATTCCACTTGAGCTGTCAATTATTTTTGTACAATATCTATTTTTTGTGTTGTAGTTTTTTTCTTTCTACTAAAGCGTTCTATTTTTCACTTTGGATGATTTACGCAATTTCCTGTGCGGTTCAGCGTTGAGATATTCTTGATTCCGTAATGGTCGGCAGCATGTGATTATGATGTACGAGCTGGCAAATTAATCACGCCTATGGCTTTTGCGCTTCACTCAGATCTGCCACACATAAACATGTGTGATTAATATATACTTACATCTTTATTATATATATATATACACCTATATACATATATATATATATATATATATATATGTATATATACAGAGGAAAGCAGAGAAATCCGTGAGATGAATTATACTTCCGCGCGATTCAGGGAAGAATAGAGTAGAGAGATTTCCCGTTGCCATTCTACACCGCAGTTTCCGAATGGGCTATTTTTAATTGAAAACATATTATATATTTAATTTACATTTTTAGATGTATCTCCATAAGAAAATGTTTATAATTATAGTTTAGTCTTAAGGAACTAAAAAAAATAACATCAATAGCATTAAGAGTAGTGTAATACTGAACAACTTACTATTTTGTAATAAAGCACTCATTAGTAATACAGTGCAGTATTCTAGTATTTTATGAATATAGATTAAAATTTGCATGCCGCTTCTGCATGAAGCACGATAACCAAATCTAACTACAGACTATACAAAACAAAGCTCTACGAGTAGCACTTAAATAAATCAAGAGTCTCACTGACGAGACACCATTTTACTACGATTATTTACGATGCTTCTACCATTTATAATTTATTTATCAAAATAATTAAATCGATTTAAATGAATATTATCTATTTATAAAATATCTCCTGCTGCTACTCATATACTATCGCACCATAAAAATTGAGAAGATGCGAAAAAATGGTTGATATCCATCAAAATACTACGTGGTGTTCAATCAAATGATCATAATCTTTTACCTTATTGATTTCTTTTATTAGACATCTTTTAAAAGAAATTTAATTTATTCTTTAGAAAAGATTCTTAATATAAATTAAATTAAATGTATACTAATTTATTATAGGCATAGAAGAGAACTCAAAAGCGTAAGTCATTAATTAATAATCATCAAAGACAAAAACTGGTCTAAATATCAATATTACTTTTATTTACATAATGTACCTATATATATATATATATATATATATATATATATAAATATGTTATAGAAATAATAATAATAATAATAATAGAGCTAATCCGGGTTAAAAACATAAAACAGCTACAACTAATCTTCTCATACATTGAAAGCCATCTTTTATATAACTGAATAGCATGTTATGATAAATTATTATATTAAAATAGTCGTATAAAACGCATCATGACATGCATTAAAACCATGTTAATGGTGAATATTACTTCAGAACTTTCAGGTTTATATATCACTTGTTTATCAAAACATGTTCATAGAGCTTCATCATTCATAACAACTTTGATAATCATTATTCGTGCATGTTATAGCATACTAAGTTTAAATTTATGGGATAGAATAATGTCTAGTGAATTACTGTTATTGTGTAAATATTATTCATACTTATTATAAATATTGAGTTTTATTATTAGTGCTGCAAAATTAGAAATTTATTAGGCTACAAAATTCTGCAAGTAATAATAAATATAATAGTAAATTGAATGGTAAATGGGTATTGTGATATAATAATAATAAAATATGTATTTATGTGCGATAAAAACTTTAAACGATATGATTTTATAACAAAACTATAAATTTGTAATAAAAATGATGGAAACTTAAGCTTATTTCAATTGATAAACATAGCGTTAAAAATTTTCAGATAATAAAAAAAAATTATAAATAAAAAAACAAAAAACTTAGGTTTATACAATATCATTTTATCAATATGATTTACATTAATTTAGTCTTATTCAAAATACTCAAATATTGCAGATACTTGTAGATTTTAATAAATACTTATAAATTATTTAAATCTTATAAATTCTTATATATTCATATAAATTATCACATATTTTTATAGATTTTTGTAGCTTTTATGGCTAATTATTTGTTTCGTTGCAAGACTCTAAAAGTTAGGGACGTTTTACATAAACATTTGAATATTAAATTAGACAAATATTTATTAAGGCAAAATTCACCCTAATATAAAAACCATTTTGTCCAAATAGTACGGACAAAATGATATATATGGTAAATACATAATGAGATGCTAATTTTTAAAAAAGCAGTTCACACTATATAGTTTTGACCTCTTTGGTACGTCACCACATGAAAGATGAACCCAAAGGGTTCAAGTCACGCATAAAAACCAATCTTCATATATAGAGTATACGAAGATTGGTTATTTAAAATAAATCAAAAGCTAATCACCTTTGTCATCCATTATTTTTTTTATGACGTTGTAATAGTTTGCGAAATAATACTACACCATTTTGTTCATTGTATTAGTATGCCGATTTGTCCAAAGTTGAACAGAAATTAATAATTGCATTAAATATCTAGTTATTATAATAAAGTTGATCAAAACCACTAGTACTGATATAAGTTAATCAATTTTAATATCAATAAGAAGGTTTTCAAAAAACCTAAGAAAAACACCTTCAAAATAAACATTTCAAGGCGCAAAACGTGCTTGATTACTGCGACAAGACTGTGACAATGACGCTCAACATCTGACAAGATATTATGGCTATTTTTATTTTAGACAGTCGCAGAAACGTTAGTAAAACTAGCCAATAATTAAATAAGGCCACCGTAACATTTTGTCCATAAATATCATTTTGTCCGTATTTCTCCTACTACCTAGGAAATCAAATACTTTTACGTATTTATTATTCTAATCTAGTAAAACAAAACTTGAATTTTATGAAACTATATTGCAAATAAATATTTTGTAAGGATTAATTTCAGATTACTATCAAGTAATAAACCTCTTACAAAACTAACATCCAAACATAATTCCAGAAACCCATTATCATAATACATGTTAAATATTCACAAACTAGAAAATGCACCCGCGTCCCGATCGCTCCACCGTATACACACACGCGTGGACTTAAGTGTCGTTGTACACGAGACTGCCAGACCATGTACTTATGCGTAAAACGTCTTCTGGCGAGGGTTTTATGAATATTTTATACGTTTTTATGCTCGGGTCATACGTATAGAAATGGCTCCAGATATTACAGAAGAACTTAGCAGCCGTAAACTATAAAACAGCTTTGGCTCGACATTCAACGTTTTTTATATGCGCACATAATCGCAAGGAATTGTTTGCGATGACGGTAGATGATATGATACACTATGCGTTTTCTTACTCTCGGAAGGATATGGATGAATAAATAATATGTTTTAGATGACAAAGTAATATTTTTAAAAATGTTGTGTTTTAGTGCTTGATGTAAATGTATTGTAAATAGAGCAATTACTTGCAGATTTTTGTTGTAACATGCTGATCATTATTCCAAGTACAAAATACCTCTCCGCCAGTATTACAAAATCGTATCAATAATAGAGAAATTATCAGCATTACGAAAATTGTAATTACAAATTCATCACATAGATATAGGAAATCCATTTGGGATGTGTCACCTATGAAGCTATATCGTTTAAGAAGTTAGCATATCAATTCATAGCACTCGTTAAGTTGTGAATGCTGTTTTAAATATATAGAACAATAATGACCTATAAGTATGATTTATATACGAGGTAAATTCAACTTGGGCTGATAACGGCATTATGCAAAGAAAGGTCCGCCAAATAACTTTTTTTTTAAATTGCTATAAAGAAAAATCTACTGATAATTTTATCAAACTTCTTGTTTCACTTGAAAGTACAATTCTTTTGGTTAATAACGGAAAATAATTATATTCAAATTACTATCTCGGCTGGTCATGCAATAGTTACAAACATGTTAGTCAAGAGATAACAAAACTAGATGGGAGACCCTATACAAATATATTAGTGAATTAAATAAATTAGACAACACAATTTGATATGGAGTCACATATAATAAAATAAAGGTATTTGTCACTCAAAGGATAAATAAATGTATGACTGATTGTCATTATCATATTTTTAAGCAGTGGGAATTATCATTTATACCTAATGAAATATTAAACTTTTGTTATATTTACTGTTATCTATTGAAATTATATTCCTACAATATAAGTTTGTAAGAATTTTGATTTTAGATACTATTATAAAAATTTTATCGCTGATTATTGAGAAAATATTATTGGACTAATAAATATAAAAATTAATTGATTAAATCATGTTTGAGATGATAAGTCTTGAATGATGAAAATATCATTCATCATTTTGAATATCTTTAGAAATAATCTAATAGTTCTTATTTTTTCATGTAGTAAAATGAAGTGAAATAATTATTGTAGGATTGATGAGTTTATGTATTTGTATACATATTTTATATTCTTGCTAGCTTTTTCGGCATGAAAATAAATTGTGCATGATATCGCATACATGCATATACATATATATGGATATATATATATATATATATATATATATATATATATATAATGCGGGCCACATGACGATAGAAATCCAACTTGATTGCTAATTTCTGCAATCGTCTCAATTAATCTATTAATTACCCTGCATCTTTTGTTTTGAGCAGTTGGCCTTCCGCTTTATTTACTTTTCCAATACTATTTGTTGATTACAAATTTATTGCCACAATTTAGTAACTAGTCCGAGGTAAACTCTTATATATTGGCCATTAAGCTGGCTCGAGGCCGACACGCCTCCAACTAACAACACTACCCGTCTACGGTCTCAATACAAGGGCAATTCATGCAATTGAGCAAGCTTGTTAGGACCACTTCATTAGTTCCATATGAGGAAAAACAAAGATAGTTTGGAAAAATTATTTAACTCGGGGACTAATAGAACGTTTCTATATTTGTAAAGTGCCATTGTGTGTGCTATGATTGGAAAAACAATTCAAAATGAAATAAATGTTTTCAAAGGCTTTCTTCACGCAATTATAATATTTATCGCAACTATAATAATAATATATATTTTTATAATACTATATATTTTATTATATATAAAATATGTCAATTTTTAGATTCTTATTTTCAGTGTGAAACGTGCATTTTACCATTCAGATTCCTGATTAAGTGCGCAAAGTTTTACTTACACTTTCCAACACACTTGAGTTTTTTAAGTAAAACTTCTTTAGGCGCGACCAGGGTGTAAGTCCGGACAAATGCAACGGAAGTCCGTCACGGCAGATAACAAAAGTTAGGAGTCGAGTACCAATGATTCGTCATTCACTCTCGATGATATCATTTTAATACGAGTCGATTGTCATTAGTCGTATTGCATGTAAATAGAGATCTTTCGTTGTATGCGTACTGATATCAACAAGGAAATTACTTCATTTCTCTAATAAAAGCCCTAAATGCTAATTACAATGACAAACCGATCATGTCATATTTGAAGTATGACTTTAATTACATTAATGTTTTTAAACATTATATATTTATAAATATAATTTATCATTATGTAAATGTCTATAATGGCTGACACTAATAAATATGTGCATCACGTGTATTACCATATCACTAATAAACATTATTCAAAATTGTTATATGATGTATTTATTTTTACTTTAATGCCATCTTGTACAGTAGCAAATAAGTTTTACTTCAATCGCGTGTGAACTTTACGCGCACTCTTTTTTTAAAAAAAGTGAGCTTTTAAAATCATAGTTTAGCAAATAGTTTCGCTTTAGAAAACTTCCAGCAATTTTGATATTATTTGTTACTGTACAAATTATTAAATATAAATATAAATGGAAACAGCCTGTCTAATGCTTTACATTTATTCCTTGCAATTTTTTCCGTGATTAAAATCAATCGAATTACTTCGTGTTGGCTTGATATAGTTCTGACACATCATGTATATATATTTTCTTATATATTTATAAAAATATAATAATATTGATAATTTTCAATTCAATATTACAATTCCATAAACACTTCTCTAAATCTGCTATCTTTTACAACCGCATTATTTTTAATCATCTTGTGATTATATTGAAATATAATTAACATTTTAACAATTTGCTAACTAATTTAATTCATTTGTTTTCCTTTCCCTGGCTCATTTTTATTCATATTTTTTCGTAGTTTTTATTTGGTGCATTCAACCCCTTTGACCTATTTGTACAAAAACCTAATACTAACAAACATGGGTAATAATAACTAGAACAAGAAGGAAGAACATCGTAAAACATATTCATTCTGTGTCATCGACCTGCCTATGGGAAATTTTATGGCAGAAATCCTATTACAGTACCAGGCTATGAGGCCGAAACATTCAAGTGTAATTATTTATTTTGGAAAGGTGCTCTGCATTTGATTTTAATATGAATTATGATAGAATACAGTTTATTTCAGTAATGTGTTTTACACACACAGATATATATATATATATATATATATATATATATATATATATAAATATGTATGTACATGAAAAATGAGAGTAAAATGTACTAGCAAAAATCATGTCAATTTTAAGTTTTTATTTTTTTCTCAAAATTTTTTCATAACAAAATTTTCAAGCATTTCATCATTGCAATCCTAATTAAATGCGATCATTTGCAATCCTTAATTAACCACTTTAGTACATTTTTTTTTACAGGAGGGACTACCAAAGTCAACCGATTTTACGAGCCTTAATTCTTGAAAACTCGCGGATTTTGTGTTATTTTTTTATTGGTATCCTAGAAATGTTATGAACAATTATTGTTCCAAAGTTGTAATGAACAAAATTAGTAAAAACTAATGACAATAATCAGAAATTGGGCATAATTTTACCAAAACTCTAGGTTGCACTAAAAGCTCATAATTTCTAAAGAACGTGAGATAATTTTTCCTTTTAATTTTTTCAGGACAGTTAAGGTCAATACTAATACCCCGTTTTGTCTTGACGTTATATATTACCCTGTATATATTTTTCTATTTTTCACAACAAATAATATTCAGAAATGCTATGCACTCACTATGCTCATGACAATAAAATCGCTATTTACGAATAAAAAATATTTTGCATTATATAATCGAAGAAAAAACTAGCTATTTTAATTTTGAGAACTAAAAATTACTACATCGTTTACCATAATATATCTGAATAATAGAAGTAAATATAAGTTTCAAACAGACGGTTACAAATAAGTAATGCGTAGTATATGATACTATACATTCATTTATATCTTTATATACGTATGTTTACATGTTATGATGTGGAAATATAACTTGTAATAACTCAGACTTAGGAGAAACATTCTCATTCGTAAAGAGAAACAGAAGACGAGTCTTGATGTATGTGTGAGATTATTTATAATAAATATAATGTGTATACATATATATATATATATATATATATATATATGAAAAGAATACTTACATTTTTATAAATTAAATCAGTTTCATATCAGATATGTTAATTGAGTCTTATTGAATTTTTTTTAAGATATCAAGTTTATTATACAAATACAGCGGAAATAGAGCTTGAAAATAATATTTGACTATTTCTATACCTATATATTATAGTTATAAATAATATGAAAAGTTACATCTTTAGAATAAGATACTTAAATTCATGATTAGTTTAATGGTTTATTTTGTTTCTATTTTTAATATATTTTAATCATTTAATCGAGATTCTTCAGTTATATATACATATATATAGCTTATACAGATGCATATAACCGCGTTTTTAACCGTTTTTATAGCAAAAAACCGAGAATGAAAGTAATTTTCAGTCAGACTGAACTTCTAATCTCTATTGTTTGGTTTTGTTTATAGTAAATAAATAGGGCAAATTTTGTTACATAAATAAAAATGCCAGAGGAGAAGGATAGCTATTCATTGCATTGATATAGGCGTCAAATAAAATCATAATATTCTATAATATATTATGAAATAACTTGTATAATTTGTTTAATGGCACTTCTTACTCAGACTGAACTTCTAATCTCTATTGTTTGGTTTTGTTTATAGTAAATAAATAGGGCAAATTTTGTTACATAAATAAAAATGCCAGAGGAGAAGGATAGCTATTCATTGCATTGATATAGGCGTCAAATAAAATCATAATATTCTATAATATATTATGCAATAACTTGTATAATTTGTTTAATGGCACTTCTTACTCTGGCGCTACCGTACTCAGTTTCCCCTATATATATATATATATATATATATATATATATATATATATATATATATATATATGCCTTTTCATGTATGATATCACTGCGTCATAGCACTTAAGAAAAAAAATAGTTCAATAAATTCAATCCATTTTTAATAGATTTTGTTAACATATGTATTTTAATTCATTGCACTCTGAATTTTATCATAAAACCTTTGACAAATATTTCGACCTATTACTGGATATTTGTATTAAATTTAAAACAATATTTATTTTCAAATACTAATATTTGTATGCAGCAGGTAAAGAGTGCATTCAAATTTCATGCTTCGCTCATAGCAACATTAGCACATTGAATATTTTACACTATTTGTGGAATTGTTATTTCAAAATGCAATAATATACATTGCAGAATAAAAATTAGTCGGCATATGATAAATATCAAATTCGAGCACATGTGCGCTTACGTGCATCCATATTATATTTATATCCTTATTTTATATGTGACGACAGATGTTTGTAGTTATGATAGATATAGAATAGAATTCATTATGATGATAATCAAACATAATAAAATAAGATTTGGTTATTTATAGCTAAGAAAGTATACAATAATAGTTAGATGGCATTTATTTTATCGTAAAGTTTTAGCTTATCGTTTATTACTTTAGCATTTCATTAGAGTTATGTCATAGTTGTTTCGTATATTACTCAGTGACAATATTGGATCTATTTGCCAACTCTTGGTATTTAAGTATATGAATCAATATATTACAAAAACTATTATTCGTTGGTCCAATTAATTGCAAAATTTATTGCTATTATCTAATCCTCAGTTTGAATTATAACGCACATAAATCTAATAATACAATTATTTTTGATATATTAGAGAAGTAAACTCGGAAAATTCCAGTCACGATCTGTCCGGTGTTCAATTTAATTTACCATATGAAGCGACACCAGAAATTCAACAAAAGTTCTTTATCGATTTTATTTTGGGATACGTTCTATTTTAATATAATAGTATAGTAATAAAATAAGGTGTTTTACCATTATTTCACATATTAAGGCTAACTATAATTAAAATTATCTATAATTTTAATAAATACTGTAATTATAAAGTATAATATAGAGTTGTGCGGCGCTTAAAGGTCTGCGGATAAAAAGGTCCACTACTGATATCTAAAAACAAGTCAAGTTAGGAATTTTTCAACAACAATATTTGAAAGTAGAGAGAAAAAGATGTATGACCAGCTATCCTTGATTCTCACGACCTTGCAATCAGGAGATAATAAACGGCAATGTTGAAAATTCATAACATAAGTATTTTCTTTCGTAATTAGTTGTTAGCACTAGTGTGCGTTATTTAATTGTTTTATAAAATGTATTGTTAATTTTAAGTTAGATTCATAGTTTTTTATAAAACCTCTATAAAAACTTACCCATGGGTGCGGGGCAATAAAAAATAATACATAAAGAAGTAAATTAAATTAGAACAGTAGTTTTAGAGAGAAATTTAATAAATATTTATTCCTACTGATGAATATTTTTGACAAAATACCAGAGTAGCGGCTTTTGAAGGTGTATACAGTGTTGCCCTGTAAAAAGTGTACCCATAAAATTTATGTTTTGCATTGGTGTGAAATTATATATTTATTTATTTATTTAACGCCCATAGCAATATTACAATAAATTAACATTCTATAGTGTGCAAATTATATGCAAAAGATAAACAAAAAATATATGGTATATAAAATAATACACAACACTAAATAAAGAGAACAAAATAAAATATTCAACACTTAGTAAAAATTGCTAATAAAACACTTGATAGAAGCTGTAAAACACTATTAATAACAGTCATTTGTGTATAATGTTTTTGGCTTTATTTTTATTAATAATTGTTTTTGTTATTCTAAAAAATGGAGCGCGCGATAATATTGCTATTATTTCATAAAATTAATTTAAAATTAAAACTAAGACACTGAACCTGCTTACTCCCTGGCCGTCTCATTTGACCTCGCCTATGGGGTAGAAAAAAACAGTTGATAATTTTTCTTTAAAAACAGCAAAAGTCACATCTCTACAATGATTAGCTGGGTAAAGCTCTTACTTCATAATGCAGATAGATGCTTGTTTGATACATGTTATTTGTTGTGATATAATTGGTTGGGTTTTTACAATATAATTGCTCAAAGACAAATTGAACTCTAGTGTCCCGCCCTAACCTATATTATATAGACACACACTTATTTGCTATTTCCATGCAAAACTTTGATTGAATTGCGCACTATCTAAAAGGCAATATTAAGAGCCAAAACCTAAAAGAGGATTTTTTTAGCAATTTGAAGCATTTAAGCCCTGGGAGCGAGGAAATTCAGAAACGTACATATTAAGAACCACCCTATATATATATATATATATATATATATATATATATATATATTAAAGTGTCTGCGACAAGCGATAGCTTTACATTATCGGATTATTACTCCAGTCAGGCGTGTTAATCTACTTAAGCATCATTTAGAACTATTGCATCAAAGGCAATCAAGTTAACTATTTTACGTTTAACGTGATAAAGCTTAACACTTCGCTTTCAATATATATCACATAAATAAAACATGGATAACATGGAAAGTCATTACTTTCATATAACTTTTTATCATATTCCTCAAATATAATATTTTGCATTTTTTACATATTCACACAGATCCGTGTTTTAATTGGAATTCAGGATTATTTATACTGAATTTTTCCTATATTTATGCTTCC
>NW_020537491.1:0-2500 GCF_003426905.1 Ctenocephalides felis
GGCTAGGTTGAGAGCAATACTCCTCACGATTCGATATTTCTGTAAAGGAAAACATATAAAGTATTAACATCGTTAGAAAGTCTCAAAATTCTTAGTTTTTTCCATATTCCGCAACTTCGAATTTCCAAACGGTGTGGCCTACAGGCGAGTTGCCGTTCGTCTCGTACAATTTCAGGAAAAAATCGGAAAATCTCGAGAAATTATATGAAACACTTAACCATTCATATACCATTTTATTCATATTTTATCTGCATCTTTCGTACGAACAAAGTTTTTTCGTATCTTTTACGGTTTTCATGTTATAGAGCAATATGTGTAGATGTTAACTTGTCAAATGCAAAGTGCGGCTAGGTTGGAGCAATACTCCTCACGATTCGATATTTCTGTAAAGAAAACATATAAAGTATTATACATCGTTAGAAAGGTCTCAAAATTCTTAGTTTTTTTCCCATATATCGCAACTTCGAATTCCGAACGGTGTGGCCTACAGGCGAGTTGCCGTCGTAAAATTTCAGGAAAATCGGAAAATCTCGAGAAAATATATGACACACTTAACCATTCATATACCATTTTATTCATAATTTTATTCTGCATCTTTCGTACGAACAAAGTTTTTTCGTATCTTTTACGGTTTAAGAGAAAATCGAGGAAAACTGGTTTGAACATTTATGTAAAATTAGAAAATTTAAACAAATAATTATAAAAAATAAATAACGTAAATATAAATCGGTTTATATTCATTGAGATCTATAATAAATCAAATAAAACAAATTTTATACAAAAGTTAAAAAAACCCAAAAACACATAAAACTCAATAATTAACTATAATTCATATTGTCCATATATATAAAACTGTTTGAACATCTAACAAAAATTTCGACAAACAAAAATTTTTCTATCATAAGGGTTCGCAGTTCGAAATTTTCCCAGACTTTTGTCTTGACGATTCACACCGTAAGCGCGAGCAGGCCCTCGCCGCAGGTCAATGCACGTCGCTTGGGACTCAGTCTAATACTTACGCTGTGGCCCGCGCGCCTTATATAGGGGGATAGGTCGTGTCGAGTGCGATGCGAGCAAGCTTAGGCTAAAGTACGCTGTGTTGTTCAGGCAGGTTCGAATATTATTCCCCGGTGTATTTTATACATTATATTCGATACTTTTAGTCTATCAACTATATAGCGGCGTTTACTTTAAATAATGTCGTAGACCGTGTCTGGAATTATATACGCCGTATATGTTCGGATGTCGGTTTACGGCCGGGTTCTGGACCTTATTTATAAGTGTTCAACCATACTGTACAGCATATCCGCGGGCATGTGTCGTTGACGCAAAGACTCTTATGCGGAAAATCAAATATACAAATGCTATCAACTCAATACTCTCCGAGCGAGAATAAAAGTGAGTTATAACGATGAATTCTTATGAATTCGCCCCGACGTTTTCAATCTAACGAAGGGTAAAGAGACTGTTTGAAATTAACTGGGTCTGCGGACCGCAAATTTCATGTACGGACCGCCGTTTCGACGGTTGTTAAAGGTCTAGCCTCTGTGTTAAGCGCAGAATATATAAAATATCTAGTCGCGATGTAAACTGTTCGTTATGTTCAGGGAATATCGTACGGCTCAGATATATATATATGTAAGAAAATTCGTTGTTTAGAAATATTCATCGAACTTTTCTATACAAAGTGTGGTCTCTCGGGTGACGCCGAGGGACATTTACGCACTATGCTATTATATATATATAGCACCCTGGTTGATCCTGCCAGTAGTATATGCTTGTCTCAAAGATTAAGCCATGCATGTCTCAGTGCAAGCCACATTAAGGTGAAACCGCGAATGGCTCATTACATCAGTTATGGTTCCTTAGATCGTACCCACATTACTTGGATAACTGTGGTAATTCTAGAGCTAATACATGCAAATAGAGTTCCGACCAGAGATGGAAGGAATGCTTTTATTAGATCAAAACCAATCGGTGGCGGGCTTGCCTTGCTCACCGTTTGACTTGGTGACTCTGAATAACTTTGTGCTGATCGCACGGTCTAGTACCGGCGACGCATCTTTCAAATGTCTGCCTTATCAACTGTCGATGGTAGTTTCTGCGACTACCATGGTTGTTACGGGTAACGGGGAATCAGGGTTCGATTCCGGAGAGGGAGCCTGAGAAACGGCTACCACATCCAAGGAAGGCAGCAGGCGCGCAAATTACCCACTCCCGGCACGGGGAGGTAGTGACGAAAAATAACGATACGGGACTCATCCGAGGCCCCGTAATCGGAATGAGTACACTTTAAATCCTTTAACGAGGATCTATTAGAGGGCCAGTCTGGTGCCAGCAGCCGCGGTAATTCCAGCTCTAATAGCGTATATTAAAGTTGTTGCGGTTAAAAAGCTCGTAGTTGAATCTGTGTCCCACACTGTCGGTTCACCGCTCGCGGTGTTCAACTGGCATGTCTGTGGGACGTCCTACCGGTGGGCTTAGCCCGTCAAAAGGCGGC
>NW_020537491.1:10000-17500 GCF_003426905.1 Ctenocephalides felis
AACAAAGTTTTTTCGTATCTTTTACGGTTTTCATGTTATAGAGCAATATGTGTAGATGTTAACTTGTCAAAATGCAAAGTGCGGCTAGGTTGGAGCAATACTCCTCACGATTCGATATTTCTGTAAAGAAAACATATAAAGTATTATACATCGTTAGAAAGGTCTCAAAATTCTTAGTTTTTTTCCCATATATCGCAACTTCGAATTCCAAACGGTGTGGCCTACAGGCGAGTTGCCGTCGTAAAATTTCAGGAAAATCGGAAAATCTCGAGAAAATTATATGAACACACTTAACCATTCATATACCATTTTATTCATAATTTTATTCTGCATCTTTCGTACGAACAAAGTTTTTTCGTATCTTTTACGGTTTTCATGTTATAGAGCAATATGTGTAGATGTTAACTTGTCAAAATGCAAAGTGCGGCTAGGTTGGAGCAATACTCCTCACGATTCGATATTTCTGTAAAGAAAACATATAAAGTATTATACATCGTTAGAAAGGTCTCAAAATTCTTAGTTTTTTTCCCATATATCGCAACTTCGAATTCCAAACGGTGTGGCCTACAGGCGAGTTGCCGTCGTAAAATTTCAGGAAAATCGGAAAATCTCGAGAAAATTATATGAACACACTTAACCATTCATATACCATTTTATTCATAATTTTATTCTGCATCTTTCGTACGAACAAAGTTTTTTCGTATCTTTTACGGTTTTCATGTTATAGAGCAATATGTGTAGATGTTAACTTGTCAAAATGCAAAGTGCGGCTAGGTTGGAGCAATACTCCTCACGATTCGATATTTCTGTAAAGAAAACATATAAAGTATTATACATCGTTAGAAAGGTCTCAAAATTCTTAGTTTTTTTCCCATATATCGCAACTTCGAATTCCAAACGGTGTGGCCTACAGGCGAGTTGCCGTCGTAAAATTTCAGGAAAATCGGAAAATCTCGAGAAAATTATATGAACACACTTAACCATTCATATACCATTTTATTCATAATTTTATTCTGCATCTTTCGTACGAACAAAGTTTTTTCGTATCTTTTACGGTTTTCATGTTATAGAGCAATATGTGTAGATGTTAACTTGTCAAAATGCAAAGTGCGGCTAGGTTGGAGCAATACTCCTCACGATTCGATATTTCTGTAAAGAAAACATATAAAGTATTATACATCGTTAGAAAGGTCTCAAAATTCTTAGTTTTTTTCCCATATATCGCAACTTCGAATTCCAAACGGTGTGGCCTACAGGCGAGTTGCCGTCGTAAAATTTCAGGAAAATCGGAAAATCTCGAGAAAATTATATGAACACACTTAACCATTCATATACCATTTTATTCATAATTTTATTCTGCATCTTTCGTACGAACAAAGTTTTTTCGTATCTTTTACGGTTTTCATGTTATAGAGCAATATGTGTAGATGTTAACTTGTCAAAATGCAAAGTGCGGCTAGGTTGGAGCAATACTCCTCACGATTCGATATTTCTGTAAAGAAAACATATAAAGTATTATACATCGTTAGAAAGGTCTCAAAATTCTTAGTTTTTTTCCCATATATCGCAACTTCGAATTCCGAACGGTGTGGCCTACAGGCGAGTTGCCGTCGTAAAATTTCAGGAAAATCGGAAAATCTCGAGAAAATTATATGAACACACTTAACCATTCATATACCATTTTATTCATAATTTTATTCTGCATCTTTCGTACGAACAAAGTTTTTTCGTATCTTTTACGGTTTTCATGTTATAGAGCAATATGTGTAGATGTTAACTTGTCAAAATGCAAAGTGCGGCTAGGTTGGAGCAATACTCCTCACGATTCGATATTTCTGTAAAGAAAACATATAAAGTATTATACATCGTTAGAAAGGTCTCAAAATTCTTAGTTTTTTTCCCATATATCGCAACTTCGAATTCCAAACGGTGTGGCCTACAGGCGAGTTGCCGTCGTAAAATTTCAGGAAAATCGGAAAATCTCGAGAAAATTATATGAACACACTTAACCATTCATATACCATTTTATTCATAATTTTATTCTGCATCTTTCGTACGAACAAAGTTTTTTCGTATCTTTTACGGTTTTCATGTTATAGAGCAATATGTGTAGATGTTAACTTGTCAAAATGCAAAGTGCGGCTAGGTTGGAGCAATACTCCTCACGATTCGATATTTCTGTAAAGAAAACATATAAAGTATTATACATCGTTAGAAAGGTCTCAAAATTCTTAGTTTTTTTCCCATATATCGCAACTTCGAATTCCAAACGGTGTGGCCTACAGGCGAGTTGCCGTCGTAAAATTTCAGGAAAATCGAAAATCTCGAGAAAATTATATGAACACACTTAACCATTCATATACCATTTTATTCATAATTTTATTCTGCATCTTTCGTACGAACAAAGTTTTTTCGTATCTTTTACGGTTTTCATGTTATAGAGCAATATGTGTAGATGTTAACTTGTCAAAATGCAAAGTGCGGCTAGGTTGGAGCAATACTCCTCACGATTCGATATTTCTGTAAAGAAAACATATAAAGTATTATACATCGTTAGAAAGGTCTCAAAATTCTTAGTTTTTTTCCCATATATCGCAACTTCGAATTCCGAACGGTGTGGCCTACAGGCGAGTTGCCGTCGTAAAATTTCAGGAAAATCGGAAAATCTCGAGAAAATTATATGAACACACTTAACCATTCATATACCATTTTATTCATAATTTTATTCTGCATCTTTCGTACGAACAAAGTTTTTTCGTATCTTTTACGGTTTTCATGTTATAGAGCAATATGTGTAGATGTTAACTTGTCAAAATGCAAAGTGCGGCTAGGTTGGAGCAATACTCCTCACGATTCGATATTTCTGTAAAGAAAACATATAAAGTATTATACATCGTTAGAAAGGTCTCAAAATTCTTAGTTTTTTTCCCATATATCGCAACTTCGAATTCCAAACGGTGTGGCCTACAGGCGAGTTGCCGTCGTAAAATTTCAGGAAAATCGGAAAATCTCGAGAAAATTATATGAACACACTTAACCATTCATATACCATTTTATTCATAATTTTATTCTGCATCTTTCGTACGAACAAAGTTTTTTCGTATCTTTTACGGTTTTCATGTTATAGAGCAATATGTGTAGATGTTAACTTGTCAAAATGCAAAGTGCGGCTAGGTTGGAGCAATACTCCTCACGATTCGATATTTCTGTAAAGAAAACATATAAAGTATTATACATCGTTAGAAAGGTCTCAAAATTCTTAGTTTTTTTCCCATATATCGCAACTTCGAATTCCAAACGGTGTGGCCTACAGGCGAGTTGCCGTCGTAAAATTTCAGGAAAATCGGAAAATCTCGAGAAAATTATATGAACACACTTAACCATTCATATACCATTTTATTCATAATTTTATTCTGCATCTTTCGTACGAACAAAGTTTTTTCGTATCTTTTACGGTTTTCATGTTATAGAGCAATATGTGTAGATGTTAACTTGTCAAAATGCAAAGTGCGGCTAGGTTGGAGCAATACTCCTCACGATTCGATATTTCTGTAAAGAAAACATATAAAGTATTATACATCGTTAGAAAGGTCTCAAAATTCTTAGTTTTTTTCCCATATATCGCAACTTCGAATTCCAAACGGTGTGGCCTACAGGCGAGTTGCCGTCGTAAAATTTCAGGAAAATCGGAAAATCTCGAGAAAATTATATGAACACACTTAACCATTCATATACCATTTTATTCATAATTTTATTCTGCATCTTTCGTACGAACAAAGTTTTTTCGTATCTTTTACGGTTTTCATGTTATAGAGCAATATGTGTAGATGTTAACTTGTCAAAATGCAAAGTGCGGCTAGGTTGGAGCAATACTCCTCACGATTCGATATTTCTGTAAAGAAAACATATAAAGTATTATACATCGTTAGAAAGGTCTCAAAATTCTTAGTTTTTTTCCCATATATCGCAACTTCGAATTCCGAACGGTGTGGCCTACAGGCGAGTTGCCGTCGTAAAATTTCAGGAAAATCGGAAAATCTCGAGAAAATTATATGAACACACTTAACCATTCATATACCATTTTATTCATAATTTTATTCTGCATCTTTCGTACGAACAAAGTTTTTTCGTATCTTTTACGGTTTTCATGTTATAGAGCAATATGTGTAGATGTTAACTTGTCAAAATGCAAAGTGCGGCTAGGTTGGAGCAATACTCCTCACGATTCGATATTTCTGTAAAGAAAACATATAAAGTATTATACATCGTTAGAAAGGTCTCAAAATTCTTAGTTTTTTTCCCATATATCGCAACTTCGAATTCCGAACGGTGTGGCCTACAGGCGAGTTGCCGTCGTAAAATTTCAGGAAAATCGGAAAATCTCGAGAAAATTATATGAACACACTTAACCATTCATATACCATTTTATTCATAATTTTATTCTGCATCTTTCGTACGAACAAAGTTTTTTCGTATCTTTTACGGTTTAAGAGAAAATCGAGGAAAACTGGTTTGAACATTTATTGTAAAATTAGAAAATTTAAACAAATAATTATAAAAAATAATATAACTATATATAAATTCGTTTTATATTCATTGAGATCTATAAAAATCAATAAATACATAATTTTATACAAAAGTTTAAAAAAACCCAAAAAACACCTAAAAACTCAATAATTAACTATAATTCATATTGTCCATATATATAAAACTGTTTGAACATCTAACAAAATTTTCGACAAAAATTTTTCTATCATAAGGGTTCGCAGTTCGAAATTTTCCCAGACTTTTGTCTTGACGATTCACACCGTAAGCGCGAGCAGGCCCTCGCCGCAGGTCAAATGCACGTCGCTTGGGACTCAGTCTAATACTTACGCTGTGGCCGCGCGCCTTATATAGGGGGATAGGTCGTGTCGAGTGCGATGCGAGCAAGCTTAGGCTAAAGTACGCTGTGTTGTTCAGGCAGGTTCGAATATTATTCCCCGGTGTATTTTATACATTATATTCGATACTTTTAGTCTATCAACTATATAGCGGCGTTACTTTAAATAATGTCGTAGACCGTGTCTGGAATTATATACGCCGTATATGTTCGGATGTCGGTTTACGGCCGGGTTCTGGACCTTATTTATAAGTGTTCAACCATACTGTACAGCATATCCGCGGGCATGTGTCGTTGACGCAAAGACTCTTATGCGGAAAATCAAATATACAAATGCTATCAACTCAATACTCTCCGAGCGAGAATAAAAGTGAGTTATAACGATGAATTCTTATGAATTCGCCCCGACGTTTTCAATCTAACGAAGGGTAAAGAGACTGTTTGAAATTAACTGGGTCTGCGGACCGCAAATTTCATGTACGGACCGCCGTTTCGACGGTTGTTAAAGGTCTAGCCTCTGTGTTAAGCGCAGAATATATAAAATATCTAGTCGCGATGTAAACTGTTCGTTATGTTCAGGGAATATCGTACGGCTCAGATATATATATATGTAAGAAAATTCGTTGTTTAGAAATATTCATCGAACTTTTCTATACAAAGTGTGGTCTCTCGGGTGACGCCGAGGGACATTTACGCACTATGCTATTATATATATATAGCACCCTGGTTGATCCTGCCAGTAGTATATGCTTGTCTCAAAGATTAAGCCATGCATGTCTCAGTGCAAGCCACATTAAGGTGAAACCGCGAATGGCTCATTACATCAGTTATGGTTCCTTAGATCGTACCCACATTACTTGGATAACTGTGGTAATTCTAGAGCTAATACATGCAAATAGAGTTCCGACCAGAGATGGAAGGAATGCTTTTATTAGATCAAAACCAATCGGTGGCGGGCTTGCCTTGCTCACCGTTTGACTTGGTGACTCTGAATAACTTTGTGCTGATCGCACGGTCTAGTACCGGCGACGCATCTTTCAAATGTCTGCCTTATCAACTGTCGATGGTAGTTTCTGCGACTACCATGGTTGTTACGGGTAACGGGGAATCAGGGTTCGATTCCGGAGAGGGAGCCTGAGAAACGGCTACCACATCCAAGGAAGGCAGCAGGCGCGCAAATTACCCACTCCCGGCACGGGGAGGTAGTGACGAAAAATAACGATACGGGACTCATCCGAGGCCCCGTAATCGGAATGAGTACACTTTAAATCCTTTAACGAGGATCTATTAGAGGGCCAGTCTGGTGCCAGCAGCCGCGGTAATTCCAGCTCTAATAGCGTATATTAAAGTTGTTGCGGTTAAAAAGCTCGTAGTTGAATCTGTGTCCCACACTGTCGGTTCACCGCTCGCGGTGTTCAACTGGCATGTCTGTGGGACGTCCTACCGGTGGGCTTAGCCCGTCAAAAGGCGGCCCAACTCAAAATCCTACCACGGTGCTCTTCACCGAGTGTCGAGGTGGGCCGGTACGTTTACTTTGAACAAATTAGAGTGCTTAAAGCAGGCTCATTCGCCTGAATATTGTGTGCATGGAATAATGGAATAGGACCTCGGTTCTATTTTGTTGGTTTTCGGAATTCCGAGGTAATGATTAATAGGGACAACTGGGGGCATTCGTATTGCGACGTTAGAGGTGAAATTCTTGGATCGTCGCAAGACGGACAGAAGCGAAAGCATTTGCCAAATGTGTTTTCATCAATCAAGAACGAAAGTTAGAGGTTCGAAGGCGATCAGATACCGCCCTAGTTCTAACCATAAACGATGCCAGCTAGCGATCCGCCGAAGTTCCTCCGATGACTCGGCGGGCAGCTTCCGGGAAACCAAAGCTTTTGGGTTCCGGGGGAAGTATGGTTGCAAAGCTGAAACTTAAAGGAATTGACGGAAGGGCACTACAAGGAGTGGAGCCTGCGGCTTAATTTGACTCAACACGGGAAACCTCACCAGGTCCGGACACCGGAAGGATTGACAGATTGAGAGCTCTTTCTTGATTCGGTGGGTGGTGGTGCATGGCCGTTCTTAGTTGGTGGAGCGATTTGTCTGGTTAATTCTGATAACGAACGAGACTCTAGCCTGCTAAATAGGCGTACTTTCCGGTATCGCAAAGACCCTCCGCTTCGGCTTCGGTCGTTGTTGGTTGTGGTTCTTACTACCGGCGTACAAATATATCTTCTTAGAGGGACAGGTGGCATTTAGTCGCACGAAATTGAGCAATAACAGGTCTGTGATGCCCTTAGATGTTCTGGGCCGCACGCGCGCTACACTGAAGAGATCAGCAGGTTTTCCTTGGCCGAAAGGTCCGGGTAATCCGTTGAAGCCTCTTCGTGCTAGGGATTGGGGCTTGCAATTCTTCCCCATGAACGAGGAATTCCTAGTAAGCGCGAGTCATAAGCTTGCGTTGATTACGTCCCTGCCCTTTGTACACACCGCCCGTCGCTACTACCGATTGAATTATTTAGTGAGGTCTTCGGACCGGTGCGCGGCAGCGTTTCGACATTGCCGATGTTGCTGGGAAGATGACCAAACTTGATTATTTAGAGGAAGTAAAAGTCGTAACAAGGTTT
>NW_020537491.1:25000-29581 GCF_003426905.1 Ctenocephalides felis
ATTTCTGTAAAGAAAACATATAAAGTATTATACATCGTTAGAAAGGTCTCAAAATTCTTAGTTTTTTTCCCATATATCGCAACTTCGAATTCCAAACGGTGTGGCCTACAGGCGAGTTGCCGTCGTAAAATTTCAGGAAAATCGGAAAATCTCGAGAAAATTATATGAACACACTTAACCATTCATATACCATTTTATTCATAATTTTATTCTGCATCTTTCGTACGAACAAAGTTTTTTCGTATCTTTTACGGTTTTCATGTTATAGAGCAATATGTGTAGATGTTAACTTGTCAAAATGCAAAGTGCGGCTAGGTTGGAGCAATACTCCTCACGATTCGATATTTCTGTAAAGAAAACATATAAAGTATTATACATCGTTAGAAAGGTCTCAAAATTCTTAGTTTTTTTCCCATATATCGCAACTTCGAATTCCGAACGGTGTGGCCTACAGGCGAGTTGCCGTCGTAAAATTTCAGGAAAATCGGAAAATCTCGAGAAAATTATATGAACACACTTAACCATTCATATACCATTTTATTCATAATTTTATTCTGCATCTTTCGTACGAACAAAGTTTTTTCGTATCTTTTACGGTTTTCATGTTATAGAGCAATATGTGTAGATGTTAACTTGTCAAAATGCAAAGTGCGGCTAGGTTGGAGCAATACTCCTCACGATTCGATATTTCTGTAAAGAAAACATATAAAGTATTATACATCGTTAGAAAGGTCTCAAAATTCTTAGTTTTTTTCCCATATATCGCAACTTCGAATTCCAAACGGTGTGGCCTACAGGCGAGTTGCCGTCGTAAAATTTCAGGAAAATCGGAAAATCTCGAGAAAATTATATGAACACACTTAACCATTCATATACCATTTTATTCATAATTTTATTCTGCATCTTTCGTACGAACAAAGTTTTTTCGTATCTTTTACGGTTTTCATGTTATAGAGCAATATGTGTAGATGTTAACTTGTCAAAATGCAAAGTGCGGCTAGGTTGGAGCAATACTCCTCACGATTCGATATTTCTGTAAAGAAAACATATAAAGTATTATACATCGTTAGAAAGGTCTCAAAATTCTTAGTTTTTTTCCCATATATCGCAACTTCGAATTCCAAACGGTGTGGCCTACAGGCGAGTTGCCGTCGTAAAATTTCAGGAAAATCGGAAAATCTCGAGAAAATTATATGAACACACTTAACCATTCATATACCATTTTATTCATAATTTTATTCTGCATCTTTCGTACGAACAAAGTTTTTTCGTATCTTTTACGGTTTTCATGTTATAGAGCAATATGTGTAGATGTTAACTTGTCAAAATGCAAAGTGCGGCTAGGTTGGAGCAATACTCCTCACGATTCGATATTTCTGTAAAGAAAACATATAAAGTATTATACATCGTTAGAAAGGTCTCAAAATTCTTAGTTTTTTTCCCATATATCGCAACTTCGAATTCCAACGGTGTGGCCTACAGGCGAGTTGCCGTCGTAAAATTTCAGGAAAATCGGAAAATCTCGAGAAAATTATATGAACACACTTAACCATTCATATACCATTTTATTCATAATTTTATTCTGCATCTTTCGTACGAACAAAGTTTTTTCGTATCTTTTACGGTTTTCATGTTATAGAGCAATATGTGTAGATGTTAACTTGTCAAAATGCAAAGTGCGGCTAGGTTGGAGCAATACTCCTCACGATTCGATATTTCTGTAAAGAAAACATATAAAGTATTATACATCGTTAGAAAGGTCTCAAAATTCTTAGTTTTTTTCCCATATATCGCAACTTCGAATTCCAAACGGTGTGGCCTACAGGCGAGTTGCCGTCGTAAAATTTCAGGAAAATCGGAAAATCTCGAGAAAATTATATGAACACACTTAACCATTCATATACCATTTTATTCATAATTTTATTCTGCATCTTTCGTACGAACAAAGTTTTTTCGTATCTTTTACGGTTTTCATGTTATAGAGCAATATGTGTAGATGTTAACTTGTCAAAATGCAAAGTGCGGCTAGGTTGGAGCAATACTCCTCACGATTCGATATTTCTGTAAAGAAAACATATAAAGTATTATACATCGTTAGAAAGGTCTCAAAATTCTTAGTTTTTTTCCCATATATCGCAACTTCGAATTCCAAACGGTGTGGCCTACAGGCGAGTTGCCGTCGTAAAATTTCAGGAAAATCGGAAAATCTCGAGAAAATTATATGAACACACTTAACCATTCATATACCATTTTATTCATAATTTATTCTGCATCTTTCGTACGAACAAAGTTTTTTCGTATCTTTTACGGTTTTCATGTTATAGAGCAATATGTGTAGATGTTAACTTGTCAAAATGCAAAGTGCGGCTAGGTTGGAGCAATACTCCTCACGATTCGATATTTCTGTAAAGAAAACATATAAAGTATTATACATCGTTAGAAAGGTCTCAAAATTCTTAGTTTTTTTCCCATATATCGCAACTTCGAATTCCAAACGGTGTGGCCTACAGGCGAGTTGCCGTCGTAAAATTTCAGGAAAATCGGAAAATCTCGAGAAAATTATATGAACACACTTAACCATTCATATACCATTTTATTCATAATTTTATTCTGCATCTTTCGTACGAACAAAGTTTTTTCGTATCTTTTACGGTTTTCATGTTATAGAGCAATATGTGTAGATGTTAACTTGTCAAAATGCAAAGTGCGGCTAGGTTGGAGCAATACTCCTCACGATTCGATATTTCTGTAAAGAAAACATATAAAGTATTATACATCGTTAGAAAGGTCTCAAAATTCTTAGTTTTTTTCCCATATATCGCAACTTCGAATTCCGAACGGTGTGGCCTACAGGCGAGTTGCCGTCGTAAAATTTCAGGAAAATCGGAAAATCTCGAGAAAATTATATGAACACACTTAACCATTCATATACCATTTTATTCATAATTTTATTCTGCATCTTTCGTACGAACAAAGTTTTTTCGTATCTTTTACGGTTTAAGAGAAATCGAGGAAACTGGTTTGAACATTTATTGTAAAATTAGAAAATTTAAACAAATAATTATAAAAATAATATAACTATATAAATTCGTTTTATATTCATTGAGATCTATAAAAATCAATAAATACATAATTTTATACAAAAGTTTAAAAAAACCCAAAAAACACCTAAAAACTCATAATTAACTATAATTCATATTGTCCATATATATAAAACTGTTTGAACATCTAACAAAATTTTCGACAAAAATTTTTCTATCATAAGGGTTCGCAGTTCGAAATTTTCCCAGACTTTTGTCTGACGATTCACACCGTAAGCGCGAGCAGGCCCTCGCGCAGGTCAAATGCACGTCGCTTGGGACTCAGTCTAATACTTACGCTGTGGCCGCGCGCCTTAATAGGGGATAGGTCGTGTCGAGTGCGATGCGAGCAAGCTTAGGCTAAAGTACGCTGTGTTGTTCAGGGCAGGTTCGAATATTATTCCCGGTGTATTTATACATTATATTCGATACTTTTAGTCTATCAACTATATAGCGGCGTTACTTTAAATAATGTCGTAGACCGTGTCTGGTTATATACGCCGTATATGTTCGGATGTCGGTTTACGGCCGGGTTCTGGACCTTATTTATAAGTGTTCAACCATACTGTACAGCATATCCGCGGGCATGTGTCGTTGAAGCAAAGGACTTATGCGGAAAATCAAATATACAAATGCTATCAATCAATACTCTCCGAGCGAGAATAAAAGTGAGTTTTTATAACGATGAATTCTTATGAATTCGCCACGACGTTTCATCTAACGAAGGGTAAGAGACTGTTTGAAATTAATGGGTCTGCGGACCGCAAAATTCATGTACGGACCGCCGTTTCGACGGTTGTTTAAAGGTCTAGCCTCTGTGTTAAGCGCAGAATATATAAAATATCTAGTCGCGATGTAAACTGTTCGTTATGTTCAGGGAATATCGTACGGCTCAGATATATATATATGTAAGAAAATTCGTTGTTTAGAAATATTCATCGAACTTTTCTATACAAAGTGTGGTCTCGGGTGACGCCGAGGGACATTTACGCACTATGCTATTATATAATATAGCACCCTGGTTGATCCTGCCAGTAGTATATGCTTGTCTCAAAGATTAAGCCATGCATGTCTCAGTGCAAGCCACATTAAGGTGAAACCGCGAATGGCTCATTACATCAGTTATGGTTCCTTAGATCGTACCCACATTACTTGGATAACTGTGGTAATTCTAGAGCTAATACATGCAAATAGAGTTCCGACCAGAGATGGAAGGAATGCTTTTATTAGATCAAAACCAATCGGTGGCGGCTTGCCTTGCTCACCGTTTGACTTGGTGACTCTGAATAACTTGTGCTGATCGCACGGTCTAGTACCGGCGACGCATCTTTCAAATGTCTGCCTTATCAACTGTCGATGGTAGTTTTGCGACTACCATGGTTGTTAGGTAACGGGGAATCAGGGTTCGATTCGGAGAGGGAGCCTGAGAAACGGCTACCACATCCAAGGAAGGCAGCAGGCGGCAAATTACCCACTCCCGGCACGGGGAGGTAGTGACGAA
>NW_020537492.1:0-16171 GCF_003426905.1 Ctenocephalides felis
TTTTTTAAATCATTAAGTCTAAATGTATAAATTTGTATGAATGTTTGTAAATATGGATTGATGCTGCCGCCCACAGTCGAATGTTATAGCAAGGCTTTGTTATGTAAAACTTCCCATACTAATCGTTCTAAATATGGTCAAAAGCCATGTGGTTTCTATGCAGTTCAGGTTGTCATATAGAAAACCTAACCTAGAAACCGCGCAAATGTCAAAAAAATGATCCTGGATAACAGGGTCTTTCCGACCCAGCTTCATAACATACGAGTGATGTCGCAGTTTATGTGTAAAACGCTTAAACCTTCAGCAAATACATGACATTTTGACATTATTCAGTATAATTCAGTATATTGGATGCAAGTCGAAGCGTAACATGGCCTTGCCATAAAACTGTTCTGTTGTGCGACAGAATTGGCCCATTAGTGACATAAAATTAGACTCATTGTAAATCTTCACTATGTGACTATCAAGGAAACTAATGTTGCAAATTTTTCTGTATTTTGTATTAAAGAAGGATCTACCAACCAACTCTCCTACTAAATTTTACATTATCACTCTCAGCCCTTCTCCTAATAAACGACATGTTGAATTAGTCAAACACTAAAGTACAAAGCGTTTATCCCCAGCATAGAATCAGACCCACATTGTCAATCATTTTGATGATCATTGGAAATATTTGTAATTTTTATTACCAACGACTTTCGTGAATCATCAAAAAAATTTACATGACTTTTAATTATTGACCATGCCATGCGCAACATAACACGGCGTGAGATATCGAAGTTTTCACGTTTTATTAAATTAGATGGTATTTTTTCGAAGGGGATGTTCATGAATTGAGTTTTTATATTGTTTGAATAGATATATTGGTATTATGTATCAATGGATCGTTAATTGTGATTGATATAAAAGCCAAGTCATCTAGTATTGAACGTGTAGAATACACAGACATTTTTTTTTATAAATGAAATTATGTGTTCATTGGATAATTAAATAAACTGTGTTAAATTTCATTATTTAACTTATATTGGGGCTTGGTAAGATGCATAATTATATTACCAGTGTGGTAAAAGCATATTTTTGTATGCCTTCGTGTTTAATTTCAAGATGATCCAAATTTATTCCAAGCACTACGCTACTAAATAAATATTCGTCGAATGACATTTTTTTAAACAAGTATTTGTTATCGTTTCTAAAGTTTTATTTTTATATTAAGTTATAAAAAAGCAAATTTTTTCCCCAATTTTTGGTTCTTTTTTCTGCAACCCTAAAATTTTCGATCGTATTCATTATCGCAATAAAAAAAATCTCGCATTCCACCCTAAAGCATTACCCTCAATGATTCGAAATCCCGATTCGTCATAAGTATAAAAGTTTAAGCCAAGTTATTTCTTTAATTGAAAAGTCTAAAAGAATTTACATTACTGAGTTCTGAGATGCAATGTTATTGCTCGGCATTGACTATGGGACTGTAAAATTAATTTTGAAATTGATGAAGGGATATATACTATGTATCGAAAAAAGTAATAGTTTCTCTATGCACCATAAAAATGTAGGGTTTCTATATGAAAATTTTTGTTAGCTTTGATTAAAGCAAATGAAGTTTTTTTTCTAACGGAAATAGTTATAAAAAACTAAATGAAATTACCGTGATTGCAATTAATTAAAAATCAAATACTGAACTGGTATCAAAATCAGTCAAATATAATGATAGACCTCTATACCGGGGCCTTATTAAGAACTGATCTCCAAATACATAGTTATTTGTTTCATTGCATTTAAGTTTTTTTTTTTAGAAAACCAGGAGTCTGCTATGCTTATTTATGGAATTATGTGATCATGAAAAATTTAATTACTTTATTTAGTTAAATGCATTCGATAGAGTTGTTACATCTAACAAAGTCTATCTAACTCCGATAAAATTGTTACAAATCTCATTTTATATATTTTTTTTTAAGTAGATGCAAAATTATTTCCAAAGTTATAACCTAAACAATGCTTATAGAAATACTAAATAACATCCAATAATTCACTAAAAATTATAAAAATTTGTTATCAATTTAACAACTTTTTAGTTACCGTTAGAGACATGAATCGAATTTCATCAAGTTAATGCAACATCTTTAAATGAAATGGCATAGAGCAATATTATATTGAAACTTTTTATAGTGAGATATTACGCAAAACATGAATAGGGGCGTGATCGCCAATAAAAAGTACCAAAAATACAAAAAAAGCGTTAACATTTGGCCCGCCTAATGTTAACGCGCGTTGCGAATCGTTTCAGATTCAAATATTCCAAATAATAGTGTGACAGCTGGTGGAAAATTTCAACGTGATACTAATATTCATTGACTGCTATATAGTAAAATGTCTTAGTCTATTGTGGATTTGTTGTTTTAAATACAAATAAACAGTTCAATTAAAATTCAAATATACAATTTTAAAGAAATTTATTTGAATCAATATTTTATTACCGTTTTTACAAATAAAAATACCATAAGTTATTAATGAATATTACACTCGGAAATATCTTAGAAATTTATTATAATTATTCAATTTTTTATAATATAAATTAAATACAAATTGGTAATGTCTTTTCAAATTTTAATTGAACATGCATATTTATTTCAAAATAAGTCTGGCACTCCAATATCAAAAATTACTATAACATTCCTGCTGAGCCCGTCGTCGTGTCATTACTCAATTCGATTTCAATCCCAATATCGGCCACCTCGAAATCAAGCAGTATAATATCTAATATTCACTTGAAGTTATGGATCTTCAATATAATTTCAAGTAAAAAATTGAATTTGTTGGCATTGCTGCAACATCTATCCGCATATATACACATATGCACCTGTCTATTATATATAGTATGAATATAAAATAAGTGGTTGGTCTTTGTATTGCACTTTAGAGGAAAATTCCTAGGTGAGGATGGACGATAGCAAACACAGTTCATAGAACATGAAATGCATAGTTCTGAATGCTGGTATGAAGCGAATTAGCTCTAATGTGGACTAAGTATGCTATGATTTGATGTACATAAACAAAAAAGTGTACAAAAACTATCTATATCTAATAAAATCATCGTTGAATCACAAATTATTATTATTTTTATCAAATTTGCATAATTTACAAAATCAAATCATATCAAAACGATAATAAAAGCGTTGTAAGCACAACCATAAACTTGAACAAAGAAATGAATCATGGAAAAGCTCTCCTTTGGTAAAAAAAACTGTTTTTGGTAACAATAAAAATAATTTGAACTACCAATAAAAAATAACCGATACCTATATATCCACCAAATCGATGTCTAACAGCATCCATTCAGTTATCATGGGGTTTCTCAGGTCCTTACTTTTGCGGCGCGTCCCCTCTCGTTCGCTTCAGGATATTCCGAGAGCTTAAGATAATTTTTCCGGTCCCGGACCGAGGATTCAAAGACTGAAACTGTATCGAATTGAAATAATTCAGCTCGGTGATGAATGGTCGTGCCCCTTTGGATGCATTAATACTGTACGTAGGTTTGCAGTGCAGAATTCGGAGGAAAAGTAAAAAGTTAGATCTATTTACCTTCTCACTTTAGAAATGTTTGTGAGAATAATACTAGTTCAATAGTTTAGTATAAAAGTAAATTATCAAGTTTATTAATTTATTTTCAACAAAAATCAGAATATCAATATTTTTATAAGTTATTTAGTTCAATTCACTCACTCACAGTTATAAGTGCACACATAAAATTATTGTACTAACTTTTTGTAAGTCAATCTCTGTCACTCCAATTATAGACTCAATTCAGCTCAGGTCTCCAAAGGTATTGTAATGTTAAATATCTTGAATATTAACTTTTGTTAACTAATTGAGATTAAAATATATCGTTTTTGATGTTTCCATAAAATGCTAATGACTTTAGCTCAACAGTTCGAATATTATCAAGTTTTAAAAACTATTTACCTCATGAGCTATTCAAAATAGAGTTTATTAAAAAATTAATAATTCTAAAATTGTCTTTCAATTTTTCATATAAAAAACTCACTTCATCTATTGGTAGATAATAAAGTTTTCATAAGTATTTCATAAATATATCACAAATAAATGACGTAAGAGTATGAATTGTTTGATAAATAGTGTAAGTTACATGCACAAATAAAAAAGTTTTTATTATGATATTATAAAATATTTTTTAATTTTTACTTAAATGCGCAAGTTTTTTTTGGTGGAACTTGTCAACACACTTTAGTACATTTTCTCAAAAGAGGTTCTTTCAAAGTCGAACAATTTTGAAATTTCTTTCCACTAGTATATGAATAGTATAAGTTCTAGAAATATTATTTAAGACTACGGATACAACACCAAAAAATAGTCAGTTTTACCAAAACTCCAGGTTACACTAAAAAGCTCATCCTTCAAATTGCAAGAAATGTTTTTTTTTTCATATTTTTTGTGATAATTCCGGTCAATATCATCACCCCGTTTCGGCTTGACGTTAAGTTCTGGGGCAACCTGAATATTGGTTAAAATAATACTGAACTTCTACTTATCTTTAGAACTGAATTTAATCCGGTCAACAATACTGTTCACATTATAAAATTTTCGCAAATGAACCGATTGTCGAACGAGCCTTTGCCAGTAGGCGTTCTGAATGTAAATATCCTTATTCCGCATAAGTGTTGCAATATTTAAGATTCTGCACTGTTCAAGAGCTCTTGATTGTGATAAATTAACTTGTTATATTTATATAACTCATTACAATGCGACAAACGTTGAATCATACCTATTATTTGCGCCTCTTGTGCTCATGTCAAGACTTTATAAATTTACTTAACAAGCCGTTTGTTACTGAAGTGGACAAAGCCACATATAGTTGAACATCTGCGGCATAAATAACAGTTTCACAAGCTGGATTAAAGTTTAAACAATTTTGGCGTTCATAATTTTACTTTGTAGACACAATATCTCTTTTGGAAATTATATGCTATATAGTTTTGCGATGGACTTGAATAGTAGGATTTATGTTCTATAGAAGACAGTACTCTAATGTTCACAGTTTACTAGAAAAAACACTATTTAAATCTTCCTCAACTTAAATCTAAATGATTAATAATTAAATTTTTAATTATTTACGTTTTTCACATTCTGTGTTACTTGTCGATAATCGTACTAATTAGTTTTTAGCAGAGATACAACGTTACATTATTTGTTATTTTTTATCCCTGACAATTTTGGTGACACTTTTTATAATAGAGTACATGGTCTAATTTAAACGATTATCATATGATACAATAGAAGAATATTTATTCGAAAGTTGTTTATTTATAAAAATTAGTGAAGTTTTGAATAATGGGTAAGATGGGAATTTATTTTTTTTTCTATTATTGTATAATTTATAAACTATTTACTTTTGTTTATAATTAATTCTGTAATTGTTTCTAACTTTATAAGGCCGTAGGCAAATTTGGTTACTGAAAAAATAATCATAAATTAATAGACTGTTGTCCTTGTCAAGTCGTTTATTTATACATATTTGAATGTTTATGCAACTTTTTTTTAATGCAATATAGCTTGAAGTAGATACTATACTGGCAACTTCTACTCATTGTCATTAATTTCTTATATTTTCTAGATAACCACTAAGAACAGATGTATACTAGCGGTGAATGGTAGCGGTGCCAAAAAGCAAATTGTCGGAACATCCCGTACAGTGATAAAACAATCGCAAAATAAAATTTATTAATTATTTATAAAAATTATATGTATGAATAATAACAGTTAAATTTTTGAAATAATTAATTTGAATACTTTAAAATTCGTCGTTGTATATTATGAATCTAATAGAAAGGCTTATTTTTGAGCGACGACATTTATCTATGTTTATCTTCAAGAACGAAAATATTATAAACAAACACCGTCGACACAAGTAATAAGCTTTTTGAATCACTCTAATCGGATGCTCCGTTTTCTCATTTTTTTCTCTTTTTGCTCCGTATCTTTGAAACTTCTAGATCTGCCTTCACGAAAATGTAATCAATAATTCACTAAATAATGCAAAACGAATGTCTTTGAATGATTCAAATCGGTTGATCCTCTTCTCTCGGTGCTCCCGATATCGTGGACGAAAAATTGTATCCAAACACACACATACATACATACTATACACACACATACACATACATCCAATTTTCTAAGATATTTAAGATATGTTCAGAAGAATTTGATACGTGAAGAAATATAAAAAGGATTATTTTCGATTGTTTGCAATTGTTATAACTTACCCTACGGGAAAATACTTATATAGAAAACTAGTGTGCATGGCATCTCGCATTGAGGCAAATTGCTGGAACTTCCCGTGCCAGAATTAGATATTCAAAAAAAAATTTTATTACAAATGAATATTGATCACAATTGTTTCTAACATTTTCAAATAGATAATTATAAATACTATTGTATTGTATATTCATATAATAGACACTAAACTAGTGACGATCATTAAAAATTTTGAAAAAAGTGAAAACTTTGAAATTTGTTTGAACCATACAAGTGAGCTTTAAGAAACATCTTTTTACTAAACCCAAAAAATGTAACAAAATTAGTACTCATTTTTGAAATCGCTATAAAATATCTGATAATATGATGTGCATTATGTCTAATAATCTTCTAGTGAATCATTCAAATCGTGGACGTGCGCCCAAAATCGTCGACAAAAAATACAAATATACACACACACACATACATCCATTTTTTAAGGTATGCGAAAATGCTCAGAAACCTTTGAAACCTGGAGATATGCATACATTTTCATTTTCCATTTCTGTACGATTACTATAACTCACCCCACGGGAAGTTAAAAAAAATCTAACTTATAAAATAGGTTGTTTCACAAATTTTTCTTCAGACAAAATGTCGAACTACTACTTTGTTTTTCTCTAATTTGAAATATTGTGTAATGATATATTGTTGTATATTGACTAATCTTTGACAAGAGACTTCAGTCTTCCATATTTTGACATATCCCCCATGCAGATATGTCAGAAACTACTTTAAGTTTTAACCGCCTCGCCTAGTCTAAAGATGTACGCGTGTACTCGAATGTATGTAAGTTTTACACATGTAATGAATTGAAGTTACAGCGCTGCTTTTGTCTGAAAGCTCCAGACAGCGCGGTACCTTTTGTATTGTTTTGATTGCAATTATGAATTTCTGCTCTATGCGTCGTGCATTAAATTTTAATTAGAAGCCAGTTATTCAATTTAGTTAAGACGGCTAAAGTAACTTAATTGAAACTACTAGCAGGAGACATATGGTGCAGCTGAACGCAGAATTTAACAAAATTGCTGCTACGTTGCAGTTGACTTGTAAGAAAATGAAAAAAATTAATTGAATTTGAATTTTTGAAAATTTCTTCACCTATTTCCATTCCTAAAGTTTTCACTACAAGGGGTTCAATGGTATATTAGTTTTTTTTTTAACTTTCTGTAGGGTAAGTTATTGTAATCGTCCGAAAATTTTAACATTTCGTCACGTTTTGCAGGTTTCTGAACACTTTGGCATACCTTAGAAAAAATGGATGTATGTATGCGTGTGTGCGTGTATGTATGTATCGATACAACTTTTCGTCAACGTTTTCGGGCCCACGGATCAACCGATTTGAATGGTTCAAGAAATATTTGATTCCTATTGATAGGGAGATACGCTGATTAGTTTTTGGCAAAGCCTGGTCCAGCCGTTACGGAGATAAAGAGCAAAGAGTGCAGAAAATAAAAATCGAGTTTTTGAGAGAACGGAGCATCCAATTTGATTGATCTAAAAAACAATCAATTAGCAATGATTGGAAGAAATGGTGATTAGTTTTCGGCAAAGGCAGACCCTGCCATTTCGAAGATACAAAGCAAATATACAAAAAATTGCAGTTTTTAGAGAAAAAAAAAGCATACGAATTGACTGGTTCAAAAAAAAAATCCGCTTTTGTTGACGAAACAATTGCTTTTGAAAAAAAACGTCGTCAATTTTTTTTTGTTTATTGAAAATAATTCAGATGGCAATTTTAATTCTGGCTGAAGTTTTAAAGCTCACTGTATACTTTAAATAAATAACTTTAACTTTGTAATTTAGTTTATATAATTCTTATAAATAAATATTAGACAAATGTTACAGTATTTATAATAATCTATTTAAAAACATTTAATATTACTGCTCGAACGGTACGGGAAGTTCCAACAATTTGCCTTAAGACACGATGCCATGCGCCCCACTAGTTTATTTTATTGAGAAATTTGTATTGATTTTCACTTAATTTGGAATATTACTATGCAATATTTTTTTTCATTTACTTTGTCTTGCTTACCTAGAGCATTTACCCACCTACAATATTCCTTTTTTTTCTATATTATATATCAACTTTATATATTCTACACTATTTTTTTTCTGATTGTTTCATTCTTATTTTTTCTTCTAAATCTGATCTTCTTGAATTCTAATCTTGCTTTTTCCTTCTTCTAATTTTTTTTATTCAAATTCATATCAACCTAATTCTGATCTTCTGCAATTCTAATCTTTTTCAAACGATCATTCAAATAACAGAAAATAATTAATAAAAAATTATGATTATCATATTATTGTTGCAACCCACATCTGGATAATAAAAGCCTAGAAATTAAACTTACTATTTTAAAAATATTTTTATATATGCACATATATGAGTGGGATTATTATCAGATATATTTCTAATAGTGACGTTAATGCAAAATTCAGCAATGCTTCAAAAGGTTATTTTCTCTTCATATTATATATTTACAAACCACAATCTGTAGGTCAAATTAAATTCTACTGCTTGATATGAAGCTGTCTGAGGCTGTTTAACCCGGATCTAGTGGTTGATAATCTATAGTCAACGCTAAATTAAACATATAGATTATCAAACTAGGTTCAAATTATTGGTTCTAGATACAAAATATTTTTCTAGGTCACTTTTACATTATTTTTATTGACAAAATATTTTCGGAGACAAATTGATAAAAATACAGTATCTTATGATAAGCAAAAATTGACCCAAATATTTATTTAGCATTGATAAATTGCAATATTATTGAGATATTTATTACTACATATTTTTGTTGTTTAGAACAAATTTTTAAACAATATTTATTACTTATCAATGTTTTTATAGATTGCCTCATAAGCGAACAAAATATTAGCTAGATTATACCAGACTTCATTTACAGTACATAATCTGTTTTTAGTTTTTTTTATCTGCGGTCTAATTTTTTTTGAGAAAATCCGTAATTTAGTAAATTGTATATCATGAAACAGAAGTTTTGGGTATACATAATTTTGTATAATTAGTCGGTGATATTTGATGTTTATCATAGTTGCACCTATGAAAGAAGCAAAAATGAATAATTTTGCTTAATTGCTTATACTAATATCTAATTTTGATAAATCAATTATTGTTTAATATTTATACAATATATTTGATATCATCTTAATTAAAATATGTTACATTTTACACATTGCAAAAAAGTGATTCTAATTGTTCAAAATGATGCAATCAGAGTGTTGGCAATTAGTTGAAACGTTTTATAGTTTTAGAATTACTACTTATGAGTTACATATTTTCCTAAATGATCTTGTACTTATCCCTAAATCAAAATCTAAATATAACTAATGGTTAAATAGAAACTTCAAAATATTTTGTAATATCCATTTATGCATCTTATAACTGCTTCTATGTGGGCCGACATTTTAATAAGCTCATTATCCTATATACACATGTGTTTCAAACTGCCACTTAAATATTCTAAACTGCATTACTAAAAGATGGTGTCCCTCTTAATTTCGTATTCAAGTTTACTCAAGTAGATGTGATTTATATTGTTAAGATGAAAATATGAGGGGCAACATGATTTAACATATTTTTTGACGTGTGGTGTTGCTTAAACTTTTTTGTGTTCTCATTAAATGAAACATTTATTAAATTTAAGGTACATACTGCACATTATTTATTACCTTTTAATAGTAGCACATTTTATTTAAAATTGTTTAGGACTTATAGTAATTATTTCAGCATGAACTTTTTCAAACTATATATCATGACTGCAGTAAATAGCAATATTATTTTTATGCTATTGAGATAGATAAATACAACATTGTACCATATTCTGATTAATTTTTGACTTTCTATTCGACCAAAATTATTTTTTGGTCGAAAATAACTTCACAAATTGATACATTTGTTAGAACTCATTTTAGGTAAAATTTAAACTATATACTAAACGATTGATAAAAAATAACTTACCCTCACAGAATGATTAAAAAAATTAATATTTTTCTATGGGGCTACAATTTTACACATTTCACATAAATTTAGGATTTGTCGAAATTATGAACAGTTGGTTTAATTTTACTACAAAAGCGTACCATCGTTTCTTATTTCTTAGATTTTCTGCTTACATTCTTGATGCATTCAAGTTAATTATTGTTTTTTATTCTTAAGTTACTTTACTTATTGACCCTAAAAAATACCCTAAAAACCATAATAAACTAGTAGTGCATGGCATTATGCCAAGGAATCGTTCATCAAGGAAAATTTATAAATAATCATTCACATTGTTCTAAATATTTCAAAATAAATATTTTCAAAATTAGAATAATATTTGGGTTAATTTTACTACAAAAATCTACAATTGAACATATTTTTCTTAGATTTTCTGCTGACATTCTCTAAGCATTACATCAATGAAATTTTTGATTTTTATTCTTAAGTTACTTGACATATTAACCTTAAAAAGAAAACCCTAAAAACCATAATAAACTAGTGGTGCATGGAAATTATGCCAAGTAATCATCATCTATATCAATGATCATTAACAAATGTTCTAAATATTTCAAAATAATTATAAGTACTGTGATAAAATTTCGTCGTCGTATTTCATTAACACAAGCAATTACTATATGCTATTTGAACCACTCTAATCGCATGCACCATTCTTCCAACACTCCTATTTTTGGCAATAATTACTCTGTATCTCCTAAATATAATCAATTTCTCACTTAATCAATACGAGTCAACTGTTTTTTTGAATCTGGTGTGTCGTTTCCCCAAATACTGGTTGTTTGCACTTTTTACTTCGTATCTCCGTAACGGCCGGGCCTACCATTGCCAAAAATTAATCAGCACATCTCCCCGTAGCCAATACAGATCAAACGTTTTTTCAAAAAACATTCGATTTGCATTGACAAAACTTTTCAAAAAACTTTATAGAATCATTCAAATTGGTTGACCTGTCTCTCGAAAACGAAATATTTTATCCAAACATACACACACACGCACACAAGCATACATAATTTTTTCTAAGGTAGACCAAAATGTTATGAAGCCTCTAAAACGAAAAGCAATATAAAATTCTTGATTATTTATTTTCGATCTTTTATGTTAATTTTTTTGGAATTATTATAACTTACACTACGAGAAGCAGCTATAAATATCTGCAATTTATTGCATTAGTAATAGCTAGCTGAATTATTTAATACTTCCATGGATTTTTGACTTTTTACTGGAACTTAATATATAATGAGACATAATTAATAAATCTTCTTGTTTTATGAGTAGAACATTAAAATCAGTATTTTCGGGTAATATTTTTTTGACTATATCCACATTCACCTAGTGTTAGAAGTATCGAGGCAAAGTATCGATACTGAGTACTGAAAAAAGAATCGAGCCAAAATATCGATACCAAAAAAGTATCGTGGCAAAAGTATCGATACTACTCAGTATCGAGTACTTTTTCACAAATCTACATCTACTACATCTACTACAGATCGAATTACAATATTATGATAAATTCCATTGCCTGTATTTGATGCTGTTAAATCATCATCATTTTCAATATTTTGAGAAGTTTAAAACAATAATTTTTCGATACTAACTTCAAATTCGATTTACATATAAAATCAAAATACTCCATTATTATAAAACAGTATCGCTTTGTTACGAAAGTATTCATTTATGAATTTAGTGTCGGCTAATTTATATCCAAAAGAAAAATACTTAATAATTATAAAACAGTATCGTTTTGTGACGAAAGTATTCATTTATGAATTTAGTATCAGCTAATTTATATCCAAAAGAAAAATACTCAATAATTAAAATAGTTTCGTTTTGTGACGAAAGTATTCATTTATGAATTTAGTATCGGCTAATTTATATCCAAAAGAAAATACTCAATGATTAAAAAACTCGTTCATGAATTTAGTATCGGCTGATTTATATAAAAAAAATTCAACAATTATAAAATTAGTATTGTTTTGTGATAAAAGTATTTACTTGCGAATTATTAGTATCGGAAACTCATTATGAAAAAGAAAATACTCAACAATCGCATTAGCCATAAAACTGATTGTGAATAATATTCAAAACACACAAGAAATAATAGTATCAGAATTATTTTGCTATTTCATAACTATTCTATTACATATAATAGTTGTATGTCCACAGACGCATTTGCGTATTATGTTATTTTAACAATAGATTAGGTACAATGACCATCCTTTTAACCCGAAAGTAATCTGCTCATTGTAAAAATTGGAGATATGATCAATTGTTAATTGTACCGTCTGACATGATAGCAAAATTCTTGATAATGTGAATGAAGAAATACTTAACGATTATAAAGTAGTATTTATTTAGTAAAAACAAGTATGGGCTTTAAAATTAGAATGGGAAATCGAATGTCTTAATAAATTATTTAACCAAAGTTGGTTGCGTGACAATTTCGCAGACAACAAGATTTTTGCATACAATATACAAAACGTATTATCGTTGATAAACATTTGTTCTCGGGGGTAACAGAAATTATATTATGGACATACAGTAATCTTAAACTCTAATTCTTTTATTTATTGTTAATCAGTGGCTTCGAACTGGGGGCATTCATAATTCTTTAACAAAAACCATATCGCACTCGACTTATCGCTTGTTTCATTCGTAATCTATGAAGAGCGGTGCCACCACGACAAAAAAGAATGAGTGGGGTTCAAAAAATATAGCCGATACTTTTTGAATAGAATCGGCGCAAAGTATCGATATCGCCAAAATAATCGACGCGAAGTATCGATTTCAAAAGTACTCAGTATCGACCTCAAAGTATCGATACTTACTCAGTATCGATACTATCGTCTAACACTACATTCACCCATAACCTACTGTGTATTTTATAAACCCAATGCGGGTATCTTACCAAACTTTTCAATTAACTCAATTAAATTAATCTACAAAGCTCCACATTATTTATACCTTTAATAGCCGTGTAAATGCGTAAATCGACAGATATGAATGACTCAATGACGTCGAGTTTTTTTTGTCGCCCTTATATTATTATATGGGTACCTACTATATTTTTTATGCGTCCGCAAGCGCATTTATATAAAAATGAATCAAAAATATATAACATAATTCTATTACTTATATTGAGTCCCATAAATCAAACGTTAATGACTTCTCCCCGCAGTATGGACACGGAGCGCTGCACTGCTCTCGGAGACTTATTATACTTCGACAGGACAGTAATGTACTTGTGGATGAAAACAAAATATTTATTGAATATATATTTGGTTTAGAAATTTTTATTATATTTTAACAGCTATTAGAAACTTAGGTCCTGAAAACTGTTGTACAGAAACTTCTCTTCACGTCGTATCTTAGATGACAACCGACGATACGTCCATCCAAATTTGATTATTTTATAATTAGAATTTTTCTAATAGGGCTAACTATTATTCAACTTGATACAACAATACCCCAAAAGAGCTATTTTTATTTGGTAACATATTTAGGATTTTCCAAGTAAAAATTGATACCGCTACTGCTAGATATCAGGATTGTTTGTTGAATAGATCCGAAAAACAAGATTGAGCTTTTCTTCAAAATTAAATTAACTAGTAATAAAACCTTATAATTTTAATAATCTACTATTACAATTTTTGGGCATTAATAAGCTTTTAATTTAGATTTCTTAATTAGATATTTTAATTGACATATTAAGCTTTTTCATTTAGATTTCTTAATTATAGATTTTAATCGACATAATAACATTATTTGTAATTTTTAGTTAAAAAAGATTTAGTTAGTGTAATAAATGTATTGGTTTGATATAAATAATATTTTCGTTCAGCTGTAAAAATTTGATTGTTGTTAGTAATTAATATAGATTCAATTGATAAACAATTTTTTTTCTTGTCAATCAAAACTTTGTATATAGATAAGTGGTCAGCCAAACAAGTAAACTGTTAGATAAGTAGATCATATAAAGTCAAATACCCAAATTAAATAGGTTATTTACACAGATCGTGCAACTTGCCAAAAAGCAAAATGCAACTTACATCTACATAATTTTTAATTTAGACGTATATAGGAAAATAAATTTCGATTTTGTTACATTTACAGTTACAACACAAGCAGAAAGTTTTTTGAATCATGCAAATCGAATGTTTAGTTCTCTCAAAAACTGCCATTTTCTGCACATTTAGCTTGATATCTCCCAAAGGCTAGAACCTGCTTTTGCCAAGATCTAATCAGCATATCTCCCTATTAATAGGAATCGAATGTTTTTGGAATTATTCAAATCGGTTGATCCGTGCGCTCAAAAACGTGATCGAAAAAATGCGGACATACAAACACGTACACACACACTCACAAACACACACATACATATCCATTTTTTTTAGGTATGCCGAAAAGTTCAGAAACTTTCAAAACGTGAAGATACGCAGAAACTTCATTTTTGATTTTCGTTCCATTACTGTAACTACCCTACGAGAAGCTAAAAAACATGATTTCAGTGTTTTCCAAATACTTTGCTTTTGCTATTCTGTAGCATTTTAACTGTTTTTTTTTTCAACTATCGAAAAAAAATGATTACTGATTTTTTTAAAAATGATAAATTCAATAAACAAATGGAGGTTGCTTCCTGGGTTATTATTACTAAAATCAATTAATTAAATTAAAATTAAATACGTATTGCTACGAGTAATTTTTTTTTCTTCAGAGTGAAAGTTCCTAGTTATAGGAAAGCTTTATCTTAAGGGCGTTACTTATTTAATGTACATTATTATTTTAATGCATGCATGAAAGTGCATGTACAATTTTTACTTTCACTAAAATTTACTTAAAATTTGTTGTTTAAAATTAGGTTACCTTTAAAATAATAAAATTTAAGTAAAGAAAAACAATCTATAAAAAGAAGTACAGAAAAAAATTATTTAATAAAAACATAATTTAATGAATTCATTTTAATTCCGTTTTAATCCAATTTCATTCGATATAAATAGCTAAAAATTGTAAAAATTGCTTAATAAATATTCCATAAATTCTGCTATATCTGGTTCTGTCAACCAGTAATGCACATCGCGACATCACGCCCTATTTCGAATGCTCTCCTAGCGTAACATACATCGAGGAACATTTTGGGCCCGAAGCGAATATTTTAGGAAGAGAGGGCTTGTTACAATAACACTTACGTAGTCAGACATACTATTTCAAATTCAAGTAATAACAACTGAAATATATGCTCTGAGTGAAATCAGATCCGTTTAAGGGTGAATGCGGAGAAATATTTAATACAGGATAGGAGTAACTTAACACCTAATACTGACAATAATCAGATATTTAAAGACATTTATTAATCTTACATGTATTGCAAAACTCAAATCTAATTAATAAATGCAAATCAGCTGTTATTAAATACAATATATGTGTATTAGTTAGAGGGACGCAACAGATGGAAAGTACTTCATATGAGACTGACCTCAACCCAATCTTTATAAATTATTCTATAATATTAATATTAATTTATTTTGATATGTATAAATGTCGGACAATCTAATTCAGATGTTGCTTGGGATAATTACCATATTACCATAATGTATACTTTAGTTAAACATCAACTTTTTCCTTCAGTTAAATATAAATCCAGAAGTATAGCTATTATATTCGTTAATAGTATTTTTTAAACCTTATTCATTCTGGTAATTTTATAGTTTTTTTTACAATGCTATATACCTTTCTCTTCGTCCAAAAAACTAAGTTAATAATACGGTACTGTATCAATGCACCAAGAGGGCTTGAGCCAGTTTCGGAAATTCGATATGACATTAAGGGCGACCACATATT
>NW_020537493.1:0-15123 GCF_003426905.1 Ctenocephalides felis
CCAAACAGGTCCTGTGTGTCCAGTCACGCGAGAGGCATGGAAGTCAATTCGACCAGTCTGAGAATAAAAGATGGATGAAGGGTTTTATTAATAAATTTACACTAGTTTATAACACCAAATATTTTCAATATTTATTGCTTATGTGCCCTTAGTAATGAACTAGAATAATGTTGCAGAACCAATGAAAATTTTGACAATTTATACTATTTACTGTTGCTAATTCAATGATGACCAGTGGTTTATATAATGACGTTCTCCATATTTTGAGAGATTTATATAAACGACTGAACTCCAAAAGAGATACCACGATTTGTTGAACTTAATGAATTGATTTATTAGTAGAATATTCAGTACATTACTTTAAAATAATGAGTGCAATTTTGTGTTATGTTATGCAATCAATCATCAATAGCAAATATCAGAACAAAAAACTGATCTACATATAAACAAATACGGCTTCTGAAGATACTTTGAAGGTAAAAGGTACTTTGAAAATATATATGCTCTAAATGTGCAAAGACATCAATCAATTATATTTACTCTTTTCAATATTAATCCCCTACAATAAATAATCAAAAAAAAATTCGGCCTTCATACAAGAATTTACTGTCTAATTTGAATCCACTACATGTTTTTAACAATTTATTTATTATTTACTTATATTTGTATAGTGATGAATGATCCAATTAATATCTATTTGGCCATTATTTTTCTTTTCAACATGTTTAGACAAACCGGAGTTGAATTAAAGCAAAACTAGAGTTGAAATAAAAGTAAATTACTTTTGCAAAAAACTTATTTTATTTATAATAAATACTATTTAAGACAATAAATTAATAATAACCTAAACGTTTAAAAGTAAAAAATATTTTAAACTTAGGCTATTTTAGAAAAATATATTTTTAAAAATATGTAGTAGATATAGTTACACCAAAATTAAATATTCAGTATTATATCAAATATTCTCTAATCCACAAATATAACATCATATAATATTTTCTGAGGCGAATGTTGAGCTCTTTGACAAAAGAATACTTAGAAATCTTGAATTTCTTAATTGGTTGAAAATAGTTTTGTTTATATATAAACATTATAGATAATTATATATAAACTAGCAAACCCGACGAACTCTGTTTCGCCACCAGATGGTTTCGTGAGAAAGATTAAGACATTTTTTGTTGTTTTATATTTGAAAGGAAAAATTAGATTTTTTATACAACAGTAATGAATTTATTCCGATTACAAAAATGAAGTGTTTTTTAGTTGAACTCTCTAAGTAAATAAAAGTGAATCCGCAAATTATCCGTTTCATTGAAGTGCTCTTTGGTAAACTACATTTTTTGTTTTTTGGTCTGACGTTAACACAAACAAAGCGGTTGGTTTTTCAACTCGTGAACAGGCAACGTGATTTTCTAAATAATCTATTTGAAATTTATCCCGCAAACACTAAGCGATTGGCCTTGCGACTTGTTATTGCGAACTCAAGGCGAACTGGAAATTGCAATCGTTTGAAGTCAAACGGAAGACCAGTCGGAATCATTGGTATGTCACCAAATCGCCAGCAATTTTTGATTGACTGGTGAAATTCAGTGCGTGTACATCATTATTCTTTGCGGCAAGAATTGCTCGTTGACTTAACCAAGCATAATTCTGATAATTCTCACTAATGTCATTACTCAAATTTTAATTACGATGCGTGGAGTTCCAGCAGCTTGCATTAAGGCACTATGCCATGCAAATCTAATTCTCTTAGCTATAAACCTTGCGGAGCCTGAGACCTTTCCAACGAATGCAAAATCGTCGAAATAGATTCGAGCGTTCTGAAATTATTTCGTCAGGAAGGAACACCCGACTTATTTTTATATATATAGAATATAATCTATTTGAAATTATTTAAAACAATTATTGATTATTTATTACTCGAATTTTTAATTGCGGTGCATTAAGTTCCAGCAATTTGCATTAGGGCACGATGCCATGCACCACTAATTTTCTTAGCTATAAACCTTGCGGAGCCCGAGACCTTTCCAACGAATGCAAAATTGTCAAAATCGATTCTGGAGTTATTTTGTGAGGAAGGAAAACTTGACTTATTTTTATATATATAGAAGATAAAAACTCATTAGCTAGACATTATAAATTTCCAGAATATCAACCCTTAAAAAATAGCTTGAAATGCACATGGAAGTAAATAAATAAGCTAGATGTAAAAATGCCTTTAAGGCAAGTTGCAAAAACATCTCGATTTCCCTATGTATGTAAATAATCGACTTAATCAATGAGAATCAATATTTAACAAGGTTTAAAATTAATTAAATGATTAATTATTGGATTTTTTTTTTTGATTTTTCGAAAAATCTACAGTGGTAAATAATTTACTAAATCACCTGTTCGATGGGCAGCACCAAGAAAGCTCCACCTCCGGCAACTTCGGTGACGATTGCTACGAACTTGCCATTGACCGCGCAGAAGTGCGCGTCGTGTGCGTTACGCGTCACTGGGACTCCGTCGTAGCACCGTTCGCGCCGCGCCGGGGCGCCGTACACGTGGCGGAAGCGCGACGATCGGACGCCGCGGAACCATAGCTGGAAAGGAAATTGATTTAAATGTAGTTATTTCATGAAATACACTTTTTACGAATCGGTAGAATAATTTAATCTTATATATAAAAATGGTTCGCAAAATGTGTTGGCAAGCGCATAACTCAACAACGTCTGAACCAATTTGACCAATTCTTTTTTAAAATGTTCGTTGATGTCCAAGGATGTTTCTTACGGCAAGGAAAAATCGAATAATTGCCGGGAAACCCCTAGAATCAGCCCTTTTCTTTTTCACATACAAACGTTATCTAACTAAAATCAATAGTAGAATCAATTTGAGCTTTATTGCTATTATATAAAGTTCATATTAAATTACAAGCACTCACTGTATACACCTTCTGAACGATTATTCGGATTTTTATAAATCTTTCTGAAGTATGTTAAGGAATTTTTTAGGATGTATGTGATTATAAAGTACTTTGATGTATGTGCAATATTGTAGAAATAAATGGAAAAAATTGCAAAAAACGACATGTCATTGTTAGCACTAAAAACAAATAAAAACTATCATCTGCCAAAAATTTATATTTACTTATGAACCTAGACAATATTAGAATATGTATAATAAATTTATGATTATGAATAAGAAAAATGAAATGTCTACATTATTATTGCCAAAAAGCAGCTGAGATGTGCCAGAAATTAAAATAATATAAAATACAGTATATGTATGGCAGATTGAATGATACACATATGAACAAGATATGACAAATTAATTCACTTGAAATATGAAAATACGAGCGCACGCCTTAGGGGGCGCCAACACGAGATTCGGCTATCAAATTTTCAATATAGTTTTTTTTTAATATAAAATTTCTTTGCATCTTTCATTGATCTTGCCACAATATGTTTAAAATTCGTAAAAATTGCACTTTAGAACAACAAATGGGAAAGTAGAAATGAATACATACAATTCGGCCCTCACGACATCGATTACGAGAACTTTACGATGTAATTTTAGATATCTGTGTGAGAATTGAGTCTTATCATTTTATTTAAAGCAATTCTACATTTAAAATCGCTCATATTATAAATGTATATGCATTTTGGCGTAAAGAGTAATTTAAAAAAAAACAATAATTATTATTTTTAGGTAAACGGTAAATATTAGTATATTATATTAAAAAATTGTAGACATGGGTACAGGACAACGCCTGTCGCGTCATCTCGTACTATTAATAAACATTCACATAAGGAAGAAAACGGCGAAAATATAGACTAGCGCAAAACAAGCGAGTACACATACCTGTTTGTTAAAATAAATTCATATTTTGCCGGTACTAGCCTCTAACAATTTTCTTCTAACTTAAAGTAACTTATTCTTTATTTTATCACATGAAAATTATTCGTTCAATAACATATAACATGTTTCAATTACATATCACTACGAGTATACACGGAACCCAACAAAATTATAACAAAATTATAACAAAATTAGTAATTATTAACTTCCCGTAGGGTAAGTTATTGTAATGGGCCAAAAATCAAAATTGAAAATTTTTACATTTCTCGACGTTTTGAAGGTTTCTGAACATTTTGGCATACCTCAGAAAAAATGGATGTGTGTGTGTATGTATGGATACAAATTTTCGCCCACGTTTTCGGGCGTACGGATCAACCGATTTGAATGGTTTAAAAAACATTCGATTCCTATTGATAGGGAGATGTGCTGATTAGTTTTTGGTAGAGGCAGGTCCAGCCGTTTCGGAGATACGGAGCAAGAGTGCAGAAAATAGAAATCGACTTTTTGAGCAAACGGAGTATCCGATTTGAACGATCTAAAAAACATTCAATTAGTAATGATTGGGAGAAGTGTTTATTAGTTTTTGGCAAAGGCGGGCCCAGCCATTTCGAAGATACGGAGCTAAATATATAAAATGGCAGTTTTTGAGAGAACTAAGCATCCGATTTAAATGATTCAAAGAACTTTATGCTTGTCTTAACAAAATAATTGATTTTGGAAAAAAAATTGTATATATATATTTTTTTTTTAGTTTCTTTTGTATATCGAAAATATTTCAGATTTCCTCCTTTCTAATATAACTTAAACAAATAATTTTAAATTCATTTTATATAATTCTTATAAATATTAGACAATGTTACAAAATTTATAATAATCTATTTGAAAACATTCAGTATTCCTCGAACATTTCGTTACGGTACGGGAGGTTCAACAATTTGCTTTAAGGCACGATGCCATACACCCCACTAGTTAATTTTTTTTCAAATACCTGATAATTTGATGTTCATATGTCTAATGATCATTTTTGACCGACATTTTTTTTTTTTTTTCCTTTTTCCCCTGTATCTCCGAAAAACGCTAGACCTGCCTTACCATCAATTTTTCATTTCGTCAATACAAGTAAAATGTTTTTTAAATCATTGAAATCGGGTACTCCATTCTCTCAAAAACTGAATTACAGTTTTTGACACTCTTTGCCCCGTACTTCTGAAACGGCCGGACCTGACTACGCTAAAAACTAATCAGCACGTCTTCTCATCAATAGGAATCGAATGTTTTTTTCACCGGTTAATTCGTGCGCCCGAAATCGTGGACGAAAAATTGTATCCAAACACACACACATACATACATTTTTTCGAAGGTATGCCAAAATGTTCAGAAACCTTCAAAACGTGATTATATACAAAAATTTTCATTTTCGATTTTTTTGCGATTACTATAACTTACCCTAAGAGCAGTTAACAAGTACAAATACAAATACATAGTAACTTATTCTTCATCTTAACTATTCAAGAATAAATGTGCAAGAAGATTTTTCAAAATTTAAATTACAAAAGAAGTGCTTTAGTCTGACGCTCAACGGTCTGGAAAGCGGATAGTCCGGATTTTTTTTCGCAAATTTGGCTTTTTTTTTCAAAAATGTGCCATTATAGCAAATAAAAACCTCTCGAACAGTGGTCAGAGAACCGGGGCAAATTGCCCCAAATTGACTTTTTGGGGGTAAAAAGAATGTATTTTCAATTGATATTTACTGTATTTACTACGTAGTTGTCGGTATGGGGATAAATCTCTCTTTACCATCGGGTAATATCAAACTATCAACTTAGACAAACACTTTTTTTGAGGTAATGATTAAAAATGTTCCCCGACTGCCGTATTAGAAGGTTTTTGGAATGGTTCGGAATCATTCGGAAGGACTCGCTTTTACTCGGTAATCGTTTTGTTCATGGTAAATTCCGTTATGGTTAGCTTCATGAACAAAGTATGTTCTACAAAACGTCGTGCTCCTACGTTCTCCGAAGGATTCGGCAGTTTTTTTAAGTTAGCCTACTGAATACAAAAGCACAGTACACATTTATCAGTAGATTTGACCACCTAACTGTGTCACGTTTGCAAATAATACAAAGACGGATACAATTATGCCAATATTTGTACGAAATGTTTGATTTCTCTTAAGACAATCTGTTGAAATCAACAAAATTTCTAAACTATTGTTTCCTTATTCTTCAAGTATAAAAGTCTGTGAGATACTTTTGTTTAACCTTATTGTATGAGATTGAATAAGAATTTTATGTTTGGACATGGAATCAACTGACTTGCATGGTGTATAATCTGTTATAAAGACAAAATTGTCTAAATTTTTAGATGCCCTCCAAAAGTATATAGAGAAAAACCAAACATACTAAATTTACTTTGGTACGCCATTCAATCTTAACAAGATTTCAACGATTGCAGTAGAGCTTCTAAAATATATGTAAATACATAGTTGGATTTGGTAGCAATGAACAAACATTTTTATTAATCAAATGCAGAACTAATTCTAAATGATTTTAACCTAAGCATAAAACTAAATGTCGCACGCTCAACAAAAATTTACTTGTACAAAATCATTAATAAACAAATGTGGACATACGGCAATCAACTCCTGGGATCAGCATACAAATCAAGGATGTCAAAACAAATTAGCAAAAAAAAAATTCGAATACCCAAAGTGTGTTCCAATTTGGTTAATCCATAAATTATGAGAGTAAACTATGATTTTTGAACTCATTCAGATAAGTACAAAAAGCGCCTCGATGATCCACTTGACTTGATTAGGATAGCAGCAAATATTATTGGATAAAAAATCTATTTTCAATGTAATTTACTATAGTCTATTACGCATTCAATGGAAAGATATTACAATTTATGTTGAAGTTGTTAATCGAAACTAGTTAGCAAATTTGCTCAGAAAGAAAAATAGAAGGTTTGAATTGTTTTGCAATCAGACGAAAAGCCAATAGGCTTTTCCTTTAGCATTCATTGGTATGATATGTCCCCAAAAATTTCACATGTCTGTCCCAACAAATTTCTCATAACTAAAACGAAATCGGACTAATAAGCCGCATTTCTCTCGAGAGCCAGTTCATTCAATCGATTTCGCTTTCCATCGTCCGTCCTGAGGCACCTATATTACATTACACTGTATAATCGTCGGTAAATTATGAAAGGCGGCAATTTATAATTGATATATGTATGAAATTGCGTCTTGTTTTCTACACACTCGGATCGCGTGACGGACAACCATTTTATAATAATAACGCACGATATAAAAGGTAACACAAGGGGCTAGGACACATCATAAATAAGGAACTTCAACAATGTGATACGAGGTGTCCAAATTCATTAAACGTAATCATTCTCATATTCACACTTATGGGCTAATTCTAGGATAACGTATCAATGATTTGTTACTGGTCTCCTATGGTAACATAGCACGTATCAAATAAGATTTTGGAGGTTAGCTAATCTTGATGCATTTAGCTTATTTCAATAATGGACCGATTCTGCCACACAAGAGACAAATGTTATGGCAAAGCCATGTTGCGCTTTAACTTCCATACATTATGCTACTGAATCATACTGAATACTGCCAAAATGTCATGTATTTGCTGTGAATTCCGGCGTTTTGCACATAAGCTGCAACGCCACTCGTATGTTATGAAGCTGGGTCAGAAAGACCCTGTTCTCTAACATCGTTTTTTTGACACTTGTGCGCTTTCCAGGTTAGGTTTTCTATCTGACAACCTGAGAAAATCGCCTGACTGCACAGCAACCACATAGCTTTTGTCAATATTTAGTATGGTAAGTTCTTCATAACATAGCCTTGCCATAACAGTGGTCTGTTGTGGGGCAGAATCGGTTCATTATTGACAAATTTTTAACGAAAAAGTTTGAATCAAGATCCGAGAATAGGCTCTAAACGATTAGTCCTGTGGCGACCTAATCACCAGAAACACCTCCATCAAAAATCTTCAGATATTTTTGGAACATAAATTAAATTATTAAATTAAAAATACATCATATAAAATAAAGAAAACAGCTAAAAGAATAGATCAATATATTAGTTATAAGGACAAACCCAATCATTAGAAACCTTACCATCAAATACCTTAACACTTTCTTGACCGGTCAAGAGTTAATTCTTGTAGGGCCAAATGTTGCTGACCAAAACTGCATATATTTGTAGAATCTGGTACCATTACATGTAGGTGATTATTATACTGCTTATTATACGAAAAAGAAATATTGAAAGTTGAATGATGAATCAAATTTATTAATGTTTATTTTTATTGTTCTACTTCCACATCCAATTACGAATTTGATGAGGAAGATGACATGGGCTAAAGTTTCACTAAATTTGCCTGTCAAGAAAGTGTTAAGATACTTTTGGAACAAAAATTAAATTAGATATATGATAAGAAAAACAGCTGGAAGGTTAAGGTTTGGTCATAATATTGGATATTAAGACGTAACTTAAAACTATCACTAAACAACAGGGTTCTCATCTACAAAGCTTCCATAAAACCTATTTGGACCTATGGGGTTGAACTGTGGGAATGTTCCAGTAAATCACGAAGCAAATTCAAACCAGTCCTAAATTTTAAATTTCATCATTGATCTCAACCTTAAAACAGTCCAAGAAGAAATTAGCAAAAAAGTACATCTCGATTTGTCCTGCTTCCTAATCATGTAAATACAAACATACTATCCTTGCTGTCAAATTCTCATGACAAAAGACTCTAGAAAAAACAACCAGTAGACCTTCTTTAAGGAATTAGGGAATATTTATTGGAGGGTCAATTGCAATGCCCATCTTTATACTTTTTGTCACAAAATAGAAAGCCATCCTAACTCACTCGTTGCTCCGCTGCTTTTGCACCAGAATTTAGTAGATTTAAAAAATTATTGCCAAATAACTTTATCCAATAATTACATCTAACAGTAATTACCCACTGGGGCAACTACTATCTATTTTTATATGTAAATAATGTATATCAAAATGATTTATAGAATTTATTTATGTTGTGATACTACTTAAGTTCCACAATCAGCCAAACAGCCATAGAACAACAAACTGTTCTAATTGCAGTTCAACTACATGAAACCATCAGAAACAAGTAAAGCATTTTGTGTATTGACCAAAACTCAATCACCTAATGTCAATTAATAGATAGTGATGATCCCTTACAAATGTCTCGATTTCGATTATACGGTCGTCGCCTCCTGTATTAAAACGGTATCAAATTGCATCGCAGAGCAAAAGAGATACAAATCTTAATGTGCAAAAGCCGAGCATATGTGCATCGAAGATAATAAAATCGCTTTAATCTAAATGGTGCTACTGGCTCACATCAGGCATAATTCCAGGAATTATTGTGGAGAAAATGTATGAATTAGACGACATTTGATTTTATGCAGATATTAAAGAACACAGAAACTTGCTTCCGGTATTTTTTGCGTTAAAAGATATTTTCAAACGCTATTTATTATTTCCATCGTCTGCCATAGGCAATTGTGTTTAAATTTGTACATATTTTAATTGCAATTTAGAAGATCCAGAAGCAGAAATTTCATATAACCGCCAGATTCTCTTGTATCAGTAACAAAGCTAAAATTCACTTCTTATGGAAGTCAAATGTCGGCACCAACTTCAAAATTTGGAAATGAAGTTAATTTGGAAAACTTTGAAAAGTAGTGCGGAGAAGTAAAAGGATAAATAAAGTAATCTGGTAGAGTCACAAATAATGGGAAATAACTCTCCTGGAAGCTATTATGGAACCAAAAGAGACTATTAATACGTGGTGTAAGAGCAAATTTTTTGAAAAATGCCATTCATAAAAAATAGAAAAATTGAAATATATGTTATGAAGAAGATTGCACAAGACACCTATAATCACTTCCAAAGAAATTTGAATTGTTTCTATAATTAACATTCCGAAGGAGAAGTTTGTTTTCATAAAAAAATCCGATTTGCTAATGTTATGGTGTCTCGACGTTTCAAGCCATTCTGAATCTAATGAGACCAAATTTGGAAAAAGTATGTCTGTGTGTGTGTGAGAGTGTGTGAACAGATTTTTTAAAATTTAAATCAAGTATATCAAAAAATCTCATTTAAATAGTTCACATCGAATCAATATTTCAGCATATAAGTGACCAACAAATTTAAATTTATTAAATGATTTAAATTAGTAAAAAGTTAATAAATAACAAGTAAATTAAAATAATGAATAACAATTGAATAAATTATGTTGCAGAAGCACATTTATTAGTAATTTATATTTAATCAAAATGCTCTAATGAATTTGAGAAATGGTGATACATTTTATCATCTTTCAGACCAAATTTCTGAAAGCAGTCAAAAAAAATTGTATAGAACACGCACACACACACAGCACAAACACACACACACACATACATCCATTTTTTTCTAAGGTATGCCAAAATGTTCAGAAACCTTTAAAACGTAAAGATATATAAAAGTTTTCATTTTCGATTTTTTTGCGATAACTATAGCAAAAATATAGCACATTATTTTAAAAATATTTTAATAATTGATATTAATTAATTAAGATTTATATGTTAGTGTATATTTCTAGATTCATTTATATCAAATTATATTTAGATAATTTAGATAAACACATAAACTACTAAAAAAATAGATAAATAGGTAAAAAATTGACATTGATGTTAGAATATAATCCATTTTAAATATAATTAGAAATTTGATATTTGGATTTTTTGATATCCCATATCACGAACAGTAAAGTTTAAGGCGATGAAATCGATTTTATCATCGAAACCATAATCAAATTTTGCCCCAGTATAACTTTCACTCAGCAAAAAATGTACCGTGGCCAATAATTATTTTTTCTCGATATTGATGATCGTAATTTATGGTTGCGAATAAACTTTTGCCATAAGCTATCTGATCCTCAGCTTATTTTTTATCATTACAAAAAGTTGAAGACTTAATTTAAAATCGTCAGCATAAAATGTTATATTTTAAATATCACATTAGACTATAATATCTTTAGTAAAAGCTACATTTTATCTTAAAGCCAGTATTTTTTCTGTATGTAGATGGTTATAATTTGCTTATGAAACTGTATTATATTGACAATAGCAGGTGACAATTAAAAACTAATGCAATTTATAAAGCAAATTCATAGCATATTTTCCTAATGTTGAATCATATATAAAAAAATGACGACAATATAATAAATAATAAAAAATAGTGCTAAGTAAGGGAAAACGTTCTTGCCGAATGCCCTGAGTAATCCAGTTCGAGTCAATATATTTTTTTATCATAAATTTAAGATTATTGTTAAAAATATCAATGAATGAATTATAAAGAATATTAAAAAGTTGACCAAGATAAAGAACATAAATTTTAAAAACTTAATCAAACTTATCCCTAACTATATTTTAGTAACAAATTCCGTGCTTAAAAATAACTATTTCAATATTTAGTATGTTTGCAACAAATTTTTCATAGTTAATCTAAAAACTGCAACATTTTTGCAACATTAATATTATTTATGAACGTTTGTGCAAGTTTCTCAAAAATCAATACATTTCGGCTGAAGTAGCCTTCATTCAGAACTTAAATATAAACTAAGTTCAAACAAGTAATGTAAGAAATAGTTCTTCATTGTTATCAATAAAATACCTCTAATCCATAATCTATGATATGTGCTAAGACTTAATATCTTAAAACAAAAATAAAATAATTTATTTTATTAATGATTGATGATTATGAGGTAAACTCCAAATCGATTCAGAGAAAAATAGTGTGAGAAATTTCCCATTGCCATTTCACACCACAGTGCCCGAAATGGACTATTTTCAGTTTGAAACGTATTTTTGGTCTATATTTTTAAGTAAAAATTGATATCACTACAGAATGATATTAAGTTTCCAGAGCTGGGATTCGCACTCAGGACCACAGAAGGCTTAAATATTACCTTCTAGACCATATAGAGTAATATACGAAAGATTTAAAAAAAATCAGAGGATTCAATTATATATACGATATTATGATTGAGATTTTTAGAGAAATTATTCTGTCTTAACATTTGTTTTATGCCTTCTTATCATGTTTAAACAAATATAAGCGGAACTTGTTTTACCGTTTGCCAACTATAGCCTGATTGAGCAGCACTTGGAACATAGTATTCCATTATAAACGAACACAGTATTTAATTTTTTTTAAGAGAATCATGATAATATCTATTAACTTTCTCAATCATTGAAATATGACTTTTTTGGGAAACAGTTAATCTGATCCAACTTAAAAAATACACATGTCTTCAAAGAAATCAAAGAAAATTTTACAAATGAATATCTAAACGGAATCCTGTCCACAGAAGGCTTAAATATTACCTTGTGGACCATATAGAGTAAAATACGAAATATTTAAAAAAGATCAGAGGATTTAATTTTATATATGATATATTAAGATTTTCAAATAAGGTCAAATTCGAATTTAAAACCAATAAAAAGATTCCGATGAACCGAGTTTAATTTCTCAGGAAAAGCAAGACTATGTTTGTCAAGCAAGTTTAAATAATTGTGGAGTGACAAAAACAAGTAAAATTCAATTTAAAAAATTCAATAACTAATTATAAAATACACAAAATACCTTCCAGTATTTCCTGCAAAATTGTAAATAGCAAAATTCTAATCTTCGCTAAATATATTTTACTACAAACAACAAGCGTGCTGTTTTCATTTCTCGTGGAAAGTTTTAACACGCGGAATTCACTCAAACACATTCTATGCATCGAAAATTAAAAGCTTTTTTAGTTATTTCTTATCAAAACATTTATAGACGTCCGACACTTACTAACAAATCACCTGTTTACATAAATACCTTATCAAAAAAATGCACGTGTTAAGTTAAAACATTTGAAATGGAAGTCGAGACCAGAGACGGATCGAGAAAAGAAAGTTTGAGTCAGATCAGGATATAATATCGTACTTGTTTTGAACTTGACTAGACTATTTATGTATAATGAATTAGCATATTAAAAAATATTAAAACAAATTTAAAATACCACTATCCAAGGCTAAGTCGTTATTCTCAACAAAGTGTTCTCGACCAAGTTTTCGTTAAAATAATATACTTTATTTTTAAAACCAGATGTTCGATGAGCTGTATTTGCTTTGGCAACCCAGCGGTCAACTTTATATATTAATGCCCATGAAAAATGATATTCACTTAAAATTATACTTTGGATTTATAAACTCATAATTTGATTTCATACTGCTTGATATCGAGTTAGACGAGGTCGGGAAAAACTAAATAGTTCACGTTCTTGAATATCATACCACAAAAGGTATAGAACTTCGTATTAATTTTAGTTAATTTAATAAATTATCGTTCGATAAAAAATCAATATGAATGACGTGTGTATTTATTTAAGTTGGGTCAGATCAACAATGCCCTAAAAAAGACTACATTTCAATAAAAGACATTATCATAATTCTCTTAAAAAGAAAAATTACAAAACACTGTGTTGGTTAATAATAAATACTATTTTCCAATTGCTGCTCCAACAGGTTATAGTTTGGCTAACAGTAAAAGCAATATTCATACTGCCTGATATCAAACCGAACGAGGTCGGAATTAACAAAAGTAGCTCGTAGTTCACGTTCTTGAATATTATACCATGACAGGTATAGAACCTTCCTATTAATTTCAGTTAATTTAATAGATAATTATTTGTATATGTAAGTTTCAGTTTAAATGTGAATCAATAATATATTCGTGTTACTAAATCAATAAAATATTGACATGGGCTCGTTTTTCATAGGCCTATAATATTTACAGGCATTTGTTCGGTACATGATCTCTTCGATCCTAAGCAGATTGTAAAAAAATACAACTATGGAAAAATATATTCTATTCATATTATTAGGTTATTCGTGATTTGGACCAATTTTCGTATAGAATCAGCTTAAAATTGTAGTAATGAATTTTTCGAATAAATAAAGAATGATGTGCTTCATTTCCAATGGGCATATACTGAAACTGATTATAAATTTTCAAAACTAAATAAGAGTATAAAAAAAAATTGGCATGATTTATTCCAGAAATCGATAAATTGTTCTTGCATACATAAATTTTTCCTAAAATGGTGACACTCACAAGATGTGTTATGCAGATTTAACTTTTTTTTTGAAATGAATCAAATATTCATATTAAAATATTCAACATCATAAACAACAGCAGAAAATGTAAAATTATTTTGTAATTTGGAATAAAATATTGCGCCTTTAAAAAAAAATGCGAAAATTATATTTAAGTTCTTGTATAATATTTAAAAAATTCATGAATCATTTTTTAACAAGAACAAAGAGTGACATAAGAGATAATTATAATAGATAATAAATCCGTACTATTAGATGCATGATTTGAAAGATAGAAATTAATTATTTAGCAATATTTCTTTAAATTCTACCTATCGTAATAATTTGTACAAATAGAGAACATCTGTGCAATATATTTACTATTTGATTTTATGGAAAATATTAATATTATCAAAGAAGAAATTTTGATAAAATAGATCGAAGTTTTAACCCTTTCCATTCGGATGCCGACGCTCTGGCGGCAAAATACGAATTAATTCTGCAATTCGCGAGTGAATACGTTTTCACTATTAAATATTCAAATCAATAAAATTTAGCTAAATATTTAATATAAAATTTTCTAGATTTTAGTGCAATTCGCCCCTGGTAAGAATTTGATTCACTTCTTGCACATCAGCTGTAGTTAACCTGTAGCTCGCGGGCTAATTGTCTACGGCATACCATAGTAAAGTACATCCATTAACTTTAAATTTTATTAGTCATTATGGATATTAAGTGTAATTGTAAACTTATTACGTTGAAAATCGATTTAGATACGATTTTGAAGTGTTGAAACATATACTGCATCATTTCAACCGGACAAACGTAATAACTTTATAATGAAGCTAATGAATTTGACATAGATCTACTTTAATTGTTTGAATAAATTAATTTAATTTAAATAGGTTAATGAGAAAAAATAAGATTTTGGGTAAATAAAGTGTAATGTATGTAAGTGTATTTTAATTTATAAATAAAAACTAATACTATCTGATTTAAAAAAATCCCATTTTATAAAGGATTATTTTGGACACAATTCATTTTATAGTTTGAAACCTAGCTCTTGCTGACGTACAATTTTTGTGTAAAAAAAAATTACTCAAAAAA
>NW_020537494.1:0-31662 GCF_003426905.1 Ctenocephalides felis
GACTAAAGTTCTAATATACTTCAAGCAAATAATTTTAACTTTGCGATTCAGTTTATTTATATAATTCTTATAAATATTAGGACAATGTTACAATATTTATAATAATCTATGTGAAAACATTCAGTATTCCTCGAGCATTTTGTTACTGTAACGGTAGATCTAGCAATTTGCCCTTAAGGCCCCGATGCCATACACCCCACTAGTTATCGTTTTCACCTAGTACTTATATATTTCACCTAGTATATATACTAGGTGCCGTTGCTTGATTTAGTACAACGAATCCTCATGTACATAATAAAAACTAAATGTCATTACAGGAGGTGCATATAAAACTTTAACGCTTCCAGTTTTCTTTATGAAAACGTAGACGAAACATTGCGGACACAAAACAACACTCACACACACGCATCCATTTTTTTTAGGTATGCCAGAATGTTCAGCTCTAAATTTTGTATTTTGGGAACTGCAATTTCTAGAATTGCACGTCCATTAACATATAGATGTTTTAATGTGAGGAAAGCGTTCATTTCATATCTCTACAATATTAAATTAATCATGATCATGTATTTTAACCAATTAGCAGTGGCGCTCACATCTAACAGTGTGAATAGTTTGAATCGTAGTCTGAATCGAGCTCAGACAAGTATATTCGTCACGAATATATTGCGCTAGTACTTATCTATATCTATACAGAATTATATCTGATTAAATATAAGAACTCGATCCCTATATTTACTTATTTTTTAACTAGCCAACGTTACATACGTATTGCAAACAGGTTAAATTAAATTGAATGAAAGTGAAATTCATGAAATATCATACAGTGTATACTTATAAGCTGAAGAAGCAAAGACACGAGCGCATTAGAGATAGAGAATGACGAATGGGAGTGGCTCCGATACATGAAACATTTTAATAATTTTCGCAAGTCCGAGGATCCGAATTAGAATTAATGTAGGTCATATAGCGAGATAGATATAACGCCATATAATAATTATTTTAATACTCGTATGCTTTCCTGGTTAAAACCGCCGAAAACTCAAAAATGAAGCTGATCAAATGCACTAAAAATTTTTGATGAAAAAGTCTTATCATCTCGGATTTCGATTAAACTCATAGTGTTTATGCACAATAGTGTTAGTAAAATTCTGTGAAAATTTTATGACACTTGGTCTATTAGTTTTCGAGATATTCGCATTTGAAATTTTGCAGTATACCAAAAAAAATTCTTACTTTTTGACGATTGCTCGGCGTGGGGCAGATAGAGGGTCCGAATTGGAAATTAATTGTAGGTCATATAGCGAGATATAACGCCATATAATAATTATTTTAATACTCGTATGCTTTCCTGGTTAAAAACCGCCGAAAACTCAAAAATGAAGCTGATCAAATGCACTAAAAATTTTTGATGAAAAAGTCTTATCATCTCGGATTCGATTAAACTCATAGTGTTTATGCACAATAGTGTTAGTAAAATTCTGTGAAAATTTTATGACACTTGGTCTATTAGTTTTCGAGATATTCGCATTTGAAATTTTGCAGTATATACAAAAAAAATTCTACTTTTTTGACGATTGCTCGGCGTGTGGGGCAGATAGAGGGTCCGAATTGGAAATTAATTGTAGGTCATATAGCGAGATATAACGCCATATAATAATTATTTTAATACTCGTATGCTTTCCTGGTTAAAACCGCCGAAAACTCAAAAATGAAGCTGATCAAATGCACTAAAAATTTTTTGATGAAAAAGTCTTATCATCTCGGATTTCGATTAAACTCATAGTGTTTATGCACAATAGTGTTAGTAAAATTCTGTGAAAATTTTATGACACTTGGTCTATTAGTTTTCGAGATATTCGCATTTGAAATTTTGCAGTATACCAAAAAAATTCTTACTTTTTTGACGATTGCTCGGCGTGTGGGGCAGATAGAGGGTCCGAATTGGAAATTAATTGTAGGTCATATAGCGAGATATAACGCCATATAATAATTATTTTAATACTCGTATGCTTTCCTGGTTAAAACCGCCGAAAACTCAAAAATGAAGCTGATCAAATGCACTAAAAATTTTTTGATGAAAAAGTCTTATCATCTCGGATTTCGATTAAACTCATAGTGTTTATGCACAATAGTGTTAGTAAAATTCTGTGAAAATTTTATGACACTTGGTCTATTAGTTTTCGAGATATTCGCATTTGAAATTTTGCAGTATACCAAAAAAAATTCTTACTTTTTTGACGATTGCTCGGCGTGTGGGGCAGATAGAGGGTCCGAATTGGAAATTAATTGTAGGTCATATAGCGAGATATAACGCCATATAATAATTATTTAATACTCGTATGCTTTCCTGGTTAAAACCGCCGAAAACTCAAAAATGAAGCTGATCAAATGCACTAAAAATTTTTTGATGAAAAAGTCTTATCATCTCGGATTTCGATTAAACTCATAGTGTTTATGCACAATAGTGTTAGTAAAATTCTTGAAACTTGTGAAAATTTTATGACATGGTCTATTAGTTTTCGAGATATTCGCATTTGAAATTTTGCAGTATACCAAAAAAAATTCTTACTTTTTTGACGATTGCTCGGCGTGTGGGGCAGATAGAGGGTCCGAATTGGAAATTAATTGTAGGTCATATAGCGAGATATAACGCCATATAATAATTATTTTAATACTCGTATGCTTTCCTGGTTAAAACCGCCGAAAACTCAAAAATGAAGCTGATCAAATGCACTAAAAATTTTTTGATGAAAAAGTCTTATCATCTCGGATTTCGATTAAACTCATAGTGTTTATGCACAATAGTGTTAGTAAAATTCTGTGAAAATTTTATGACACTTGGTCTATTAGTTTTCGAGATATTCGCATTTGAAATTTTGCAGTATACCAAAAAAAATTCTTACTTTTTTGACGATTGCTCGGCGTGTGGGGCAGATAGAGGGTCCGAATTGGAAATTAATTGTAGGTCATATAGCGAGATATAACGCCATATAATAATTATTTTAATACTCGTATGCTTTCCTGGTTAAAACCGCCGAAAACTCAAAAATGAAGCTGATCAAATGCACTAAAAATTTTTGATGAAAAAGTCTTATCATCTCGGATTTCGATTAAACTCATAGTGTTTATGCACAATAGTGTTAGTAAAATTCTGTGAAAATTTTATGACACTTGGTCTATTAGTTTTCGAGATATTCGCATTTGAAATTTTGCAGTATACCAAAAAAAATTCTTACTTTTTGACGATTGCTCGGCGTGTGGGGCAGATAGAGGGTCCGAATATGGAAATTAATTGTAGGTCATATAGCGAGATATAACGCCATATAATAATTATTTTAATACTCGTATGCTTTCCTGGTTAAAACCGCCGAAAACTCAAAAATGAAGCTGATCAAATGCACTAAAAATTTTTTGATGAAAAAGTCTTATCATCTCGGATTTCGATTAAACTCATAGTGTTTATGCACAATAGTGTTAGTAAAATTCTGTGAAAATTTTATGACACTTGGTCTATTAGTTTTCGAGATATTCGCATTTGAAATTTTGCAGTATACCAAAAAAAATTCTTACTTTTTGACGATTGCTCGGCGTGTGGGGCAGATAGAGGGTCCGAATTGGAAATTAATTGTAGGTCATATAGCGAGATATAACGCCATATAATAATTATTTTAATACTCGTATGCTTTCCTGGTTAAAACCGCCGAAAACTCAAAAATGAAGCTGATCAAATGCACTAAAAATTTTTGATGAAAAAGTCTTATCATCTCGGATTTCGATTAAACTCATAGTGTTTATGCACAATAGTGTTAGTAAAATTCTGTGAAAATTTTATGACACTTGGTCTATTAGTTTTCGAGATATTCGCATTTGAAATTTTGCAGTATACCAAAAAAAATTCTTACTTTTTTGACGATTGCTCGGCGTGTGGGGCAGATAGAGGGTCCGAATTGGAAATTAATTGTAGGTCATATAGCGAGATATAACGCCATATAATAATTATTTTAATACTCGTATGCTTTCCTGGTTAAAACCGCCCAAAAACTCAAAAATGAAGCTGATCAAATGCACTAAAAATTTTTTGAGGAAAAAGTCTTATCATCTCGGATTTCGATTAAACTCATAGTGTTATGCACAATAGTGTTAGTAAAATTCTGTGAAAATTTTATGACACTTGGTCTATTAGTTTTCGAGATATTCGCATTTGAAATTTTGCAGTATACCAAAAAAAATTCTTACTTTTTGACGATTGCTCGGCGTGTGGGGCAGATAGAGGGTCCGAATTGGAAATTAATTGTAGGTCATATAGCGAGATATAACGCCATATAATAATTATTTTAATACTCGTATGCTTTCCTGGTTAAAACCGCCCAAAAACTCAAAAATGAAGCTGATCAAATGCACTAAAAATTTTTTGATGAAAAAGTCTTATCATCTCGGATTTCGATTAAACTCATAGTGTTTATGCACAATAGTGTTAGTAAAATTCTGTGAAAATTTTATGACACTTGGTCTATTAGTTTTCGAGATATTCGCATTTGAAATTTTGCAGTATACCAAAAAAAATTCTTACTTTTTTGACGATTGCTCGGCGTGTGGGGCAGATAGAGGGTCCGAATTGGAAATTAATTGTAGGTCATATAGCGAGATATAACGCCATATAATAATTATTTTAATACTCGTATGCTTTCCTGGTTAAAACCGCCGAAAACTCAAAAATGAAGCTGATCAAATGCACTAAAAATTTTTTGATGAAAAAGTCTTATCATCTCGGATTTCGATTAAACTCATAGTGTTTATGCACAATAGTGTTAGTAAAATTCTGTGAAAATTTTATGACACTTGGTCTATTAGTTTTCGAGATATTCGCATTTGAAATTTTGCAGTATACCAAAAAAAATTCTTACTTTTTGACGATTGCTCGGCGTGTGGGGCAGATAGAGGGTCCGAATTGGAAATTAATTGTAGGTCATATAGCGAGATATAACGCCATATAATAATTATTTTAATACTCGTATGCTTTCCTGGTTAAAACCGCCGAAAACTCAAAAATGAAGCTGATCAAATGCACTAAAAATTTTTGATGAAAAAGTCTTATCATCTCGGATTTCGATTAAACTCATAGTGTTTATGCACAATAGTGTTAGTAAAATTCTGTGAAAATTTTATGACACTTGGTCTATTAGTTTTCGAGATATTCGCATTTGAAATTTTGCAGTATACCAAAAAAAATTCTTACTTTTTTGACGATTGCTCGGCGTGTGGGGCAGATAGAGGGTCCGAATTGGAAATTAATTGTAGGTCATATAGCGAGATATAACGCCATATAATAATTATTTAATACTCGTATGCTTTCCTGTTTAAAACCGCCGAAAACTCAAAAATGAAGCTGATCAAATGCACTAAAAATTTTTTGATGAAAAAGTCTTATCATCTCGGATTTCGATTAAACTCATAGTGTTTATGCACAATAGTGTTAGTAAAATTCTGTGAAAATTTTATGACACTTGGTCTATTAGTTTTCGAGATATTCGCATTTGAAATTTTGCAGTATACCAAAAAAAATTCTTACTTTTTTGACGATTGCTCGGCGTGTGGGGCAGATAGAGGGTCCGAATTGGAAATTAATTGTAGGTCATATAGCGAGATATAACGCCATATAATAATTATTTTAATACTCGTATGCTTTCCTGGTTAAAACCGCCGAAAACTCAAAAATGAAGCTGATCAAATGCACTAAAAAATTTTTGATGAAAAAGTCTTATCATCTCGGATTTCGATTAAACTCATAGTGTTTATGCACAATAGTGTTAGTAAAATTCTGTGAAAATTTTATGACACTTGGTCTATTAGTTTTCGAGATATTCGCATTTGAAATTTTGCAGTATACCAAAAAAAATTCTTACTTTTTTGACGATTGCTCGGCGTGTGGGGCAGATAGAGGGTCCGAATTGGAAATTAATTGTAGGTCATATAGCGAGATATAACGCCATATAATAATTATTTTAATACTCGTATGCTTTCCTGGTTAAAACCGCCGAAAACTCAAAAATGAAGCTGATCAAATGCACTAAAAATTTTCAAAACATGAAGAAATTAAAAAAAAATAGATTTTTGGCTCTTCACTATAAACTACCCTGCGGGAAGTAAGAAAAATTTCATTATTCTGCTAATTACTAAGAAACGACTTGGTTGATCTTTGCGCAAAAGCTTATCAGCAGATTCTTAATATTTTGCGAATAGTTATAAAAATTTTAAATTTGGTAAGAAATTTTTGCGAAACTTTGGATATTTTTTTTTACTTTCTTGCATTCTCTAGAAGTCTAGAGAAACATACAGTAAGGAAATTGTCCAATTTGATTTGTATATTAAACTAGATGACCCGACAGACGTTGTCCTGTACCCATGTCTGCAATTTTTCAATATAATATACTAATATTTGAGCCGTTCAGTGCACACATCGACTAACTCCATAAAACAGAAAGTGGAGAAAAGCGATGAAGCAATGCACATTGCTTTTAAAAATTCCTGTAATAATATAAGTTGGAAAATATAATGTAGAACGTATAAATACATACTCGTATATAGCTTACATGTGACGGTATATAAGGTTGATTACAGTAAATAGTGAGTAAATAATTATAATTCAAGTTAAAGATTATGACTTGTGGAGTTAATCAAGTTGTCAACTGAAAAAAATAAACCTAATTCTTATATATTTGTGGTAAAGCATTTTCATAAAAATAAATGTTAACTGTTGTAATATATTATTTGTGATTAATCAGTAATTCTATAAATAATATTTTCTCTATCAGCTGTATTCTATGATGATTAGAATAATTTCTGTCAATTTTTCATAGTGGGGGGAATGAATTTTAGCAAGTCCTTTATGTCTCTCAATTTTTCCTTTTTCAAAGTTCTAGCTTTATAATATAATAATGACTATTGTATATTATTCAAACATTTTAGTCAACCTGGTACAGACTTTATTATATTAATAGCTTTAAAATACGTATCTTCATTATAGACACATTTAAATTATATAAGATTGGCTTATATAAGATTTCTAACTTTATAAATTTACTGGACACTCTGTAATGGTTACTTTTCTGTTAGTGATTGTTCTAATGGCTTTGTTGATAAAAAATCTTCGTGGAATATTTGGATTAGCTAAAATGGCGCTTTCCTTTTACATGTTTTTATTATATTGTACCAATTATCTAGTGAAAAAATGTCTCGATTTTTTTTGCACGTGACTCAATAATCTAGAGTCAATAGGTAAATAGCTATTTCCACTGACCAGAAATTTCATTTCAATTGACTTAGCTCTTATTTCCGTATTTTAAACAAGTTTCAATAAACTTAAGACAGTTTTAATATTTCTGTTTTGCCGGGTACACGAAGAATTTTAGTATGTAAGTTTGTAACATCCTTGAGACTCCACAGTTTTTTGCCAAACAATCTTATGTTTTTTTATCAAATTTTATGTTTTTATCAAATATCAAATGTTTATGTTTTTATCAAATTCTTATTTGTGATTCATGAAACCCGAAAACCGGTCCAGCCGGAACATATGCACTACAAAATGGAGTTAATCAAAATGTCTTCTGAAATAAATGAGTTATTATTCAGAGGTCAAAAAAAAAATTATGTTTCACAGTGTTAATTTTAATTATTCCGAAAAGTCATTATTATCACTAACAGTTATGATTACACTGAGTTATTTCGCACTAATATCTCAGTTTTTTCAAAAAATGGAGTTAGTCGATGCGTGCACTGAGCGGTTCATTTATCGTTTACCTAAAAATAATAATTATTGTTTTTGTTAATTACTCTTCACGCCAAAATGCATATACATTTATAATATGAGCGATGTTATATATAGAACTGTTTAAATAAAATGATGAGTCTCAATGCCCATACTCTATTGGAAATTGAAGTCTTTTAAACGGTATAACGTAACCATAACCATAACATAATACTGGTATTTCATGTTGGATTAAATTAATTTAATTTTTTATTATTTAAGATATCCAAAATTGCATCTTAAACTTCTCCTAATCGATATCGTGAGGGCCGAATTTGTATGTATTCATTTTTAATTTCCCATTTGTTGTTATAAAGTGAAATTTTTACGAATTTCAAAAATAATCTGGAAAGATTCGTGAAAGATGCAATATATATATATATATATATATATATATATATTGAAAAAAAAACTATATTGACAATTTAATATCCGAATCTTGTGTTGGCGCCCTCCAAGGCGTGCGCTCGTATTTTTCGCATGCATAGCATTAAAGGTAGGACCGGCCCTGATTAATACTTCATTTCATATTTTAAGTGAATTAATTTGTTATATCCTGTTCATATGTGTATCATTCAAACTGTCATACATATACTGTATTTTATATTATTTTAATTTCTGGCACATCTCAGCTGCTTTTCGACAATAATAATGTAGACATTTCATTTTCCTTATTCATAATCATAAATTTATTATACATATTCTAATATTGTCTAGGTTAATAAGTAAATTGAAATTTTTGGCAGATGATAGTTTTCATGTGTTTTCAATGCAAACAAAGACATGTTGTTTTTTGCAATTTTTTCCATTTATTTCTACAATATTGCACATACATCCCAGTACTTTTTAATCACATACATCCTAGAAAATTTCCTTAACAAACTTCAGAAAGATTTATCAAAATCCAAATAATCGTTTAGAAGGAGTATATAGCGAGTGTTTTTAATTTAATATCAACGTAAAGCTCAAATTGATTCTACGTTCAAGTTGGAACACGTTTGTATGAGAAAAAGAAAAAAGCTGTTTTTTGGGTTTTCCCGGCAATTATTCGATTGTTTCTCGCCGTATGAACCATCCTTGGACTTCAACGAACATTTTAAAAAAAGAATTGGCCAAATTGGTCCAGGCGTTGTTGAGTTATGTGCTTACCAACACATTTTGCGATCCATTTTTATATATAAGAAGACTACACTTTGCCAGCATACAGAACAGTGATTTTATAATGAATTTCAAGTTGAAAATTTTTGAAAATCTAAAACGACACACACTCTGCCTTGTAGTAGAAGTGTAGCCCGACCGACCATAAGCGTTTATTTCGCCAACCTTTCTCTCCACCGGCGTCGCCTTGTCCTCTGTGGCGGCGTGAATGCATTTAAACAAACAGTTGCTGCTCCCAGCATAAACATCTAAACATTTCGTGGACTCCTGTAAATAATTTAGTGTCTGCTCTCTCTCAGACCGCAAGAGTCGGGGATAAGCAAATGAATATGCAACGCCACTGGCAACGTTTGCAACACAACACAATGAGTCGAGGCGAATGGAGGCTGTTTTGGTCCCGCGGTGTGTTATTGCTTTTGTGCGGACTTCAAATACTAGAAAATGGAATGGACGAGGAAAATATTATTCTGATTATACGAAGCTTACTACTGGGTTTTGGGTGGAACGTAAAGTGAACTAACTGTTCTGGGCGTAATGCATTCGCTTTCAAAAATCTAACCGCGGCTGGTGAAAGCACATATTTGGTTACATACAGTGTTAATGCTTTTTTGGGTTGGAATTTAATACATATAAGTAATATCATACGTTATCCTTATCAAGTCAATCACGAGTAAAACTAGTTATGTATGGCACCGTGCTATGAAGCAAATTGCTGAAACTTCCCGTCCCGCAACGAGGAATATTAAATGTTTTCAAATAGATTATTATAAATACTGTAATATTGTCTAATATTCATAAGAATTATATAAACTGAATTGCAAAATTAAAATTATTTATTCAAAGCATAAATGTGAGCTTAGAGCCATAATTAAAATTAAAATCAGAGTTATTTTAGATAAACAAAAAACATTTATTTTTTATTTTTTTTTAAATTTTGATACAATTTTTTTTCCAAAAGCAATTCGTCATATCAAGCAAAAAGTTTTTTGAATCATTCAAATCGGAAGCTTATTTCTTTCAAAAACTTCCATTTTTTGCACAACTAGCACCGTATCTTCTAAATGACTGGACCTGCCTTTGCGGAAAACAAATCACCACGTCTCCCAATCATTAAAAATTTGATGTTTTTTAGAATATTCAAATCGGATGCTCGGTTCTTTCAAAAACCCGATATCTATTTTCTGCACTCTTTGCTCTTTATCTTCACAACGGCTGGACCTGCCATTGCCAAAAACTAATTATCACGTGTCCACGTCAATATGTCGAAAGGTTTTTAAATAATTTAATTCGTATCCTCAGTTTCAAAGACTGCCAATTTCTGTACATTTTGCTCCATATCACCAAGAAGGTTGGACCTAAATTTAGCTAAAACTAACAACGTCAATAATAATCGAATGTTTTTTGAATCATTATACTCAGATGCGCCGTTTCCTCAAATACTGCTATATTTTTGTACATTTTGCTCCGAGTCTCTAAATCGACAAGATATGCCTTTGCCAAAACTATCCAATACATTTTCACGTCATTCTTCAAATCATTCGTCAATGATTTTTGGAATCATTCTAATCGGGTGCTCCGTCTCGTCCAAAACTGATGTTATGTTATTTTTTGCTCCGTAATTCCGAAAGAGTCGATCCTGCCTTTTTATTGAAAAAAATCGGTTTTCATGTATAAATGGAAAATGACAAATATAGCCAAATTTAAAAGATAGATGAAAGCGTTTTGATTCTTGAAATCATATCATCTCTATAGCATTTGATATCTTATCAGTCTGCAATGGTTCCCAGAAAGGTTTTGTATATATTAATCTAGATTTTTATACCAGTGTATGTTTTAATTCAAATCAGTGTGATTTCTTCTTGAAGAACTAACTTCCTCTATTCAAACTTAAAGAAAAAGTTTTAAACCATAGAAGCCAAAAATTAAAGAACAGAAAACTTGAATTATTATATCAGGTTTTAAAAACAATTAAGCATAATTTGGTCGCAAGTATCAGAGTATTCTTATGTAATTATTTTTATTTATTCTTATTTAGTTTATTCTTTTTAGTTTATATATATATATATAAGAAACGCAGCTCATAGAATATGAGTACTGTTCTGATTGCTGTAAAATAATAAATGAATAAAAAAAAAAGTATCACAGTATTTTCTATTTTCGATTGGAAATTTTGTAAGTAAACAAAGGACACGTCTAAGTAGCAATTCGATAGACGTTCTCAGTTTTTTGAAATCATATTTTATTAAACAAAAAAAAAACAATTAAAATGTTTAAAATTAATTAATTAAAATTGCTCAAAACAGACAATACCTGAGTTTAGCTTAATTGTTTTCAAAACTAAAATTGATATTAACAAGTATTTATCAACATGTATCTAATAATATTTTATCTTTTTTTTTAATTTTATGCATTTTTTGTATTTAAAAATGTATTATTTTTATTTATTCAAAAACTTTCCTTTCACTATCATAAAAATATTTTCATTCTTGTATGTGAAAATGATGCATGAATAAAAAATTATTATTTTCAAAGTTATTTAATCAAGATAAACTATATTTTTTAGTTTGCGGATAAATTGCAGAATATTCGAGCAAAAATGTATTCTCTATATAAAATTCGAAAACCGATTAAAACCGGCTTTTTAGTAAAATTAAAATTCGAAAACCGGTTTTCTCAAATGTCGGTTTTTGTATAAACCTTACTGGATACAGATACATACATCCATTTTTTTTCAAGTATGAAAAAATGTCCAAGAACTTTCAATACAAAGTAATGCAGAAATTTTCATTTTATTTAAACATAAAATTCAGTTTTCAAATAGAACCAAAATATGTCAAAATCTCCGATCAAAAGTTAACAATTTTTCCATCAATAAAATGACGAGTATCAAACACTATTTAATGAACAAAATTTAAATTAGCATTTTTGTCAATGAACTAACTCCAGCGTTAATTTTATATGAATTACACTATTTTAATAAAAATTATAACATTAAGTTATAACATTAAATCTAATAATAATAACGTTATACAAAGCCAAGAATGAAAAATATTTTAAAACCTTCATTACCTCTACAAAAAATGCATATGCAAATCTTTCGCATGCTATTTTTTTCGTATCAAATTTCGCCGCATGTGTGATGCAAATTGGTAACAATGAGTAAATAATATTATATTTATTTTTCTCATTTTTAAACAAAAAACGTATGAGACGACATGAATTATATTATGTGCATACAATATCATTTGCGCATACAAGGTGGAAATATTGTATGCATTTTATGGATATTGCTCTAAAACAAGAGTGACATGGTTAAAATAAACTTGTTTGCATTATAAAGAGATATGAATATAATATTGCAAACGTAACGTATTTTATTTAAATTCGTTATACACTTTAGCTAAGTCACACTTTATTTCACAAGTTTGTGTCCAGTAAACTACATTATTCCTAATAAATTCATTATTTCCATTCCTCATAAAACTTCAGCAATATGTATTGTTTATAAGTAACAAAACACAAGTTAAAATTATATTTTCCAATTCTGGTTTGATAATTCCTTTTTCAAGATCACAAAAGTTTTGAGATATTGAAAAGGGCGTCATATTCTACTATTTCGTCAATACAATGTTTTATGACTCCGGCATCAGTATTTCATAAATATTCAGGCCGTTGCACTTGCACATAAAAATATCCAATAACGAAAGCAATAAAAGGTTGGAAAAATTGTATATATTAGATTTAATATTTGTTTTTTCTCTATAAACATAGCCGTTTTTATTTCGATGCCGATATCAATAAATATCGAAATTAAACTACCAGGCCAATTCTACTAAAAGAGGTATATAATGGAAATAAATAAATGTATATATATATATATATATATATATATATATATATATATATATATTAATATATTATATTCATAGGCATTATTAGTAATATTTTAAGTTAATTGTGATATGTCCTACTTGGCACACTTTTTGATGTTTCACATCACGATTATTCAAAATTATTATAAGAATCATCATAGTAAAAAATCTACTATTTATACGACTCTTCTATAAACTTAATACTTTGTAAAAAATCAAAATGCATTTTTTTTCAAATGCAAGATAAAAAAATTATGCCCTATGTATAATACACATTATATGACTAAAAAATAATATTATGGAAAATAATGTAATACTAAAGCTAATAAAATTGCAACATTAAATTATAAATATAAAGCAATATTTGAAAACGTTATTTGACAATGATGAAGTTTTTAATTTATTCTTGGAATATTTAATAAATCGCAAATATTTTAAGTCCAAGTTATTCAAGTCATTGTGTAATTTGACTATACATCAACTTTTTCTAAAAAAAAAACGACTATACCGATTTCATTATTCATAGAAACTTGATATATATTAAGTATAAACATTGATTATTTTCACAAGATGATCAGCTAAGCCGTTTCTTCAGAATTAATGAAAAAAACTGCAGAGATTTTCGTCCACATTTTGCCCAAAATACTGAATTTTTTTTGAAACAAATATGAAGTATACCAGTTTTAAACAAATCAGTCGGGAATCGTGCTGATTAGTTTTATTGAGAAACTGTAAAAATTGATTTTGTATGATGATCAAAATTTTATCAAAAGGTCCTGATGAGCGTTGTTAATATAGGCCTACAAAAAGTAGTTAAAATAGAAACATTCAAAAATGTCAAAATTTCAAAGTACATTCCACACATACTTGAAAAGTTATTTTAATAGCAAAATCTTTATTTTTTTCATGCAACTTGCCTCAAGGTAAATTGCTTCTTGCTATTACTCATTTTATACAGCCATAGCTTCAAAATTTTCTATTTTTCCATTTGAGAATATATTTTGTTTCTTTCAAAATTGTCAACTTTAAAATCAAATGGACATCGTTTTATACTCACGACGAGTATACTCGTCAAAACACGAAAATCTGCTATTTCTTCATGACGAGTATATACGTCAATCATAGGTGACTAGTTACGAAAGATATTTTTAACTAGTGGTGTGTATGGCATCGTGCCTTAAGGCAAATTGCTGGAACATCCCACACCGTAACGAAATGTTCGAGGAATATTAAATGTTTTCAAATAGATTATTATAAATATTGTAACATTGTCTCTAATATTTATAAGAATTATATAAACTGAATTGCAAAGTTAAAATTATTTATTTAAAGTATATTAGAACTTTAGTCAGAATAAAAATAAAATTTGATTTATTTTCGATATAAAAAAAATGGAAAAAATTGAAAAAAAAATATGTTGGAACAATTTTTTTTCCAAAATCAATTATTTTGTTGAAACAAGCAGAAAGTTCTTTGAATCATTTAAATCGGACGCTTAGTTCTCTCAAAAAGTGCCATTTTTTAACATTTTGCTCTGTATCTTTGCAATGGCCGGGCCTACCTTTGCCAAAAACTAATAACCACTTCTCCCAATCATTACTAATTGAATGTTTTTTTAGATCATTCAAATCGGTTACTCCGCTCTCTCAAAAATTCGATTTCTATTTTCTGCATTCTTTGCTCTTTATCTCCGTAATTGCAGGACCTGCCTTTGCAAATAGTCCAATCAGCACATCTCCCTATCAATAGAAATCGAATGTTTTTTAAACTATTCAAATCGGTTGATCCATGCGCCCGAAAACTGGGACGAAAAATTGTATCCATACATACACACACACATTCATTTTTTCTGAGGTATACCAAAATGTTCAAAAACCTTCAAAACGTGAAGAAATGTAAAAAATTTCAATTTTGATTTTTGGACGATTACAATAACTTACTTTACGTTAATAAAGTAACTTATGAGTATAGCTTTCTAACTAGCAATATTGTAACTATGAATTTAATCGGTTTGAAACATGATGAAGTTTGTTCTACAATTCCAGTTCCAAAATTTTAATGTTTAGTAACTTTTCGCTTAGTTCCACAATCATCTGCAAGAAAATCGTTCTTCTTATTGTGTTCGCATTATAAAACTATTAACAGAGTATTTTTCAATGATAATTTTCTCGCTCTCTCGATAATTTCGTCTGCACAAATACACTTTATCGATACATTAAGATAGAGAAGTGTGTGTCAACAATGCATACGAAAGTAAATAGCAGATGCAGAATGCGGAGCCCTGGCGTCGTTTTATGTTTTATTATTGCGAATTTATTATCTTAATGGTCCATAAAAAGAGTGCTTTAGCAATTTGCGACAACAATCACAGACACAGACACGAGCAGAAGGAGAGATATTTACAAGACGCGAAAGGCGAATTCTCCAAGTCTCATCTTGGAAGGGATCGCTTTTACTGTTTGGTAACATGTATTTTATGAGTTATGCTGCGAAGCATATGTGGTTTTTGGTCACAGGATAAAATAATATATTTTTTGTTCTCTTATAAATTAAATGTTACTTAACTTCATATGTAGTGATATATAATTAACCCTCCGTCGGCCGGTGTGGTCTGGTGTGACTTTTTTCGACTTCAATTAAAAAAAAAATACTTCTAGTAATTCTATCGACTTGAAATTTCTTGACTTTTCCTAAAATTTCATTAGCTGTCGATCAATGATAAAATCAGGACGAAAAAATGTACAGAAGGATAATTATAAGGATATTAACTTTATAATACTTCAAACGGTCGGAAACGTCTGTCTAGACCACCCATACATTTTGTATGAAATATACGCATTTTGATATATGTAAACCAGTATTTTGTCTTTTTTCATGGTATTTTCCATTCAAACTGCGTTGTATATATTCTTTGCCATGTGTTGTAACATAAATGTTAGTATTTTCATGACGAGAGTTTCTTGAAAGCCTACCAAACTTATTGGTAATCGCAAACACTGAAAATCGGACGAGTAATGCACACATTATCAACAATTTTTCTACCCGTACTGAGTTCGAATTTTTTTTTGGCAAACCTGTAGTAAAATTATATTTTCACTTTGAGTTTTACAGCTCATTTCAAAGGCGACGCACCTCATTTCGTTTTCATTTGAATTTCACATTCATTTCAAAGGCGCCGAAAAAGCATAAATATTGTTTTTCATTGATATAAAACAGAAAAATTAACAAAAAAGCAACGATTTTTTATATTTCTTGATTTTTTTTATATAATATAATATGTAATATTTTTATTATAGGCAAGCTCAACACATGCAAAAGAATGTAAGAAAAAGAAAAAATCAAAACTATAAATATTTACTACTAATAATCGTTAATAAATAAGACACCAGAAACTCATTTATCCCATATAAATGCATGTAAAATGAATGGTGGTCCAGCCACCACCAACCGACGGAGGGTTAATTATGGTGCATGATCCATTTGCCACATATAATCAACAATCAACAAAAATTGATATATTCTTTAAATATTTTTAAATAGATTATTTACTTCCCAAAGGAAAAATTTCTGTTTTCATTAAATCCGATTTGCCAATTTGATGTCTTTTCAATCTTTCAAGTCATTCTAAATCGAATGAGACCAAATTTAGAGCAAGTACATGTGTGTATGTGCATGTGTGTACAAGTGAACAGATTTTTCACCTTAAATCGACGTTTTGTCAAAAAGATGTATCTCGATAAAGACTATCGTTTGTCAGTTTTGCGCGACGATCGGCCAAGCAGTTTTTTTGTAATTAGCAAAGAGTCGAAAAATGTTCGTACACGTTTTAGCCCAAAATTCTGAATCAAAAAACTTCAAGTGTCTTTAAGTTTCTTTGCTCCGTATTTTTGTAATTGCTGGACCTGCCTTTGCAAAAAACTAATCATCACATCATCAAAAAGAATCGAATGTTTTTTGAACCATTCAAATCGCTTGATCCGTCGACCAAAAACGTGGACGAAAAATGCGGACATAAAAACACACACCGATTTTTTCTGAGGTAAGCCAAAATGTTCAGGAACCTTCAAAACATGGAGAAATGTAAAAATTTCATTTTCGATTTTTGGCCCATTACTATAACTAGCTTAAGCAAGTTAAAAATTGATGAAAAAACAATATAATCTAAAAATTGAAGTTGTTTAGAATATTATAAGGCTACTGTAAAATATGTAGTCGTAATAGCATTTTATCTCAAGTCAAGTTGCATGAACTTTCCATAAAATGTAGAATATATTTATTTATATAAGAATAAAGTAAGAGCTTATTTATATTAACGTTTTGTACTGTTTATTTTGTAATAATTTTTGCTTTTCATAAAAACTATTTTTACTATCTTAAACTTGCAAGTATAATATTTCATAGAATTCAATCTGTTTTCATCTAATTATATAAGTAATGCATCAATGTTAACAAAGAAATAAAATAAAGTAATGACATTTTTCAATTTTATAAAATAAACTTATACTTTTCATACTATCCCTTTCCGTCAGGACGAATATACTCGTCATGAGGATAATTGGACGACAGTGTTCGATGTTAGCGCCTCAGCATACTGGTTGTTAAGTTTAGTAGTCGATCTACACATAACAAATAAACTAACTAACTTTTAAAATTGTGACAACTTTTTTAATTTAGGCCTATGCCATTTATTCCAAATTTTAATATTAGAGCTTTTAGCTCACCAATTTTCGAGGGCCTATAACATTTTAAGATGTTCGTTTAAAACCAAAAGGGTTATCATCACACATGTAATAAATGACGATGATAATGTAAATGCAGCTCATATAAGTAACATTAGTACATGAAATGCATAAAGAAGTAACATAAGATATGTAACGAGATATCCCCATAATAGTAATGCAGCAAACAATAATAAACGCAAATAAAATTTCTTCTACCCATTTGTTCTTTGCAAAAACTGCACTACTCCTGCGACTTTTCGAGTAAGCGATAATTTCATCAAAGATAATTCACATCAGAAATAATTTCTGCCTCGAAGTAGTACTACTTCTCTAGTACAACAACAATAATAAAATGAAGGGGAAAAATGAATAAAGTGGCAAAAAAACACTATAGAGCTGGAAATTTTATTTCACTTTGCATATTGCATCTCCATTACGGTTGTCGCGTAGAGACTTGGCATCTGCTACGTGCGACTACGACTGCGACTTCTTTAAATGTGTTCATGTATATTATTTTATATTTTTTTCATCCCTTATAGGGCTATCCAAAAGGATAATAATAGACTTAAGAAACTCGATTATGCGGCCTTCAGTTATACGGAGTAGCGATTATCCGGACTTCCAACCGCGACCAATTTATGGTAGACCAATTCGTGATGAATGAAAAATTCGAAGAAATGAAAAGGAAGAGTTGCTCACGTCAAATGACATTCACCAACTTGAACTTATTTCACTATTACCAAATACATATTATAAACAAATTATAAGTACATAAGTATGTATGTACCTAAATATTTTATTTCATGAATAATGATCCAGTTTAGTATTATGTATGTAATGTAATCTATGATAATATGTATGTACATACATAAGAGTTAATTTGTTACTAATCATTGATTTTCGTTGATATCTATCTATTAGAAAAAATATTCGATTATTTAGATTTTCGATTACCCGAATGCCTATCGCAACAATTATTCCAGTTAATCGAGTTTCTATTGTACATTGTTTTTTTTTGTTCAAACTAAATGAAGACCAATACAGAATCTTTATTATCAATACAAAATGAAAGTTAGAATATAATTAACAAGTGCATAATTTGTACAATTTTGGTAAAATACAATTTTGAACTACTGGTGTATGGCATCTTAAGGAAAATCGCTGGAAGTTTCCGTAATCATATATTCGAGAAGTAAAAATAATTATTTAATATCAATAATTAATAAGACCTATTTCAAATATTATCAAATAATTCTTATATACATTGTAAATTTTATCATTCTTATTTTGTACATCCAACATGAATAAGTGTTTATATTTGGGCAACGACCTTTAGATAAGTTTACAAGAAACATAGATAAACAAAACGTAATCGGTTTGAAATAAAATGTACTAATGAATGCTTCTGAGGTCCTTATCTCATATTTTTGAGGATTATACTATTTTTTAGGAGTGGGTTCCAAAGTTAAAATTATTTATTTTAAGTATATAAGTGAATTATGAATTTCTGATATTTTGAAGTTTTTAAAAAAACTTAACTAAATTCAATTTTTTAGAAAAACTTCTATAGTCATTTTCGATATTTTTTCAATATTTTTTTTTTAACTCCTCGTAGGGTAATTTATAGTAATCGCAAAAAAATCAAAATTTTTTTTTACATATCTGCGTTTTAGAAGTTTCTGAACAATTTGGTATTCCTTAGAAAAAAATTGATGTATATGTGTGTTTATTGGGATACAAATTTCCGTCGACAAAAAAATCTAAATTTGAAACAAAATCTAAATTTCCAAATTATTTTAAAATAAAAGAACATTTTTTTTTTAAAAGAGTCATTTTTTTCAAAAGTTTCGCAAATATGTAAACACAAATTTTGAGTTTTTTTTTAATTATTTTTTGGTACGGAAAGTTACAACAATTTGCATTGAAACAATGCCATACACTACTAGTTTTTTTTAAATTTTTAAAAATTCCAGTTTTAGAAATTTTACGGATCCAATTCAAAAAGTGCATTACACAGTGTTCTAAATAAGATCCATCCCTTATTTTAGACAAGTCCAGCCTCTCTTTAGTAATTTACTGTTTTATACTGAAAAATAAAAATGAAATAAAAATAGAAATTTGTATGAAAAGCGGCCGTGTGTACTCTCTCCTCTGTCTAGAGCACATGCATATACACACATTCGCCTGGAACACAAATGCAAATGATGATGAAAATTTAATATCACTTTTTTAATCACAACAAAGCACTACGAGTTGTAAATAATGCTCAGATGGCTCTTCTTTGTTTCTTTGTTACAGAAGAAAAATCTCTTTTATTTCTTCATCTCGAGTTCACAGTTCTAGACATTTAATTCTATGTAATGAATACAAGGATTCAGCAATTGAAATGTGAGGAGATGATGTCTGATGAATTGGTATTATGGAAGGAGAAGTTTATGTTTACGTCAAAAAATCCGATTGGCTAATTTCAGGTTTTCTCGACGTTTCAAGCCATTCTGAATCGAATGAGATCAAATTTGGAGAATGTGAGTGTATATGTTTATATATCGAACTATCTTAAAGTTAATATGAAGAGCTAAAACTTTCATAGAATTGTTTTTTATCAATTTGGAAGCATTTGAGCCCCTGGGAGCAAAGAAATTGAAAAGCATCCATATTAAGGACCACCCTAATATCTATGTATGTGTATGTGAATTGATAATTGGCCTTTCGTGGACTTTTTCTTAAGAAACCGTTTTTGTAAGAAAGTTTTTTGACAATGCTTATGAAACATTGTAAAACTTTAGGTTTCGTATTCTGAAATGATTAACTAACGTAGCATAGACCTACGAAAATTACAAAAAAAAATTAAAAAACATTGGAATTTTGAGCAAATATTATAAATAAAGGACATAAATTGGAAATCGTATTATTTGTTAGTAAAAACAGCAATTTTTTCTGACAATTTTTTCTCAATTTTAAGTTGATTATGTATATCTGTCGGGAAGTTTATGCAACTTGCCTTGAAGCAAAATGCTACTTACAACTAATATAAGTTTGGTGTCAAGCGACTCAGAATGACTTGAAACCTAGAGAAAACAAAACTACCGGATAGGATTTTTTGATAAAACAAACTGATCCCTCGAGAAAATAAATTATAGAACGACATTCACATTGTATTCGGTTAATGTGAATATCAAATAATTGTTTCTGACTATTAATGAGCATATCTTCTACTTTTCAAATGGCTACATATATTTTCACGAATGTTGAAAGTTATTTTTGTATTCCAACGCTTAATCAAATTAAATATTACTTTATTATCAAAAACCAACAGATTTTACATCCCATGTAATTCCCTGTAATAAAAATAATATAATCTTAAATCAAACACGCATAACAAAGAAAAAAAAAACAAGACATATTACATCGTATCAAAACTTTTTATAACCCCCAATAATCCAAATTTATTTTTATGAACCGACGTTTTCTGATATCATTAAAAAGCCCAAAAAGCAAATGCGTCGTACGAATTCGCATTTTCCGCTTCGGCAACAAAATGATTTATAATATTTAATAAAACGACTTCATAAATTGTAATTTTTTCCTGCGGTATTATAATCTTTAATGGCACCTTTCGAAATGTTGCGCGTAGGTAACAAATTGCCCTATAAAATATAAAGAATAATAATAGGATATATATTACCTGTGGAGATATATATCAAATTTATATTACTTGTTCCTGTAATTAAAATAATCTTGGCCAACCGTAAAAATGGAAGATTTTATGAGATTTTTCTTTACACTTTCTTGCGTTGATTATAAAAAAAGTGAATTATGAGGTGGCGATGTTTATATTTATTATGCACGTGTTTGGAACAATAATGATAAGAGGACTGAAGGTTTCATAACTTTTCATTTACATTTTTTTTTAACTCAACTCATAGACAATTAATAATATAGGTAATATACAACCTTAAATTTTTTACCTTTCTACAGATAATACTGATTTTGTAATAGTAATTTTAGTAATCGAATCATATATTCTCAGTCAGGGTTTGTTTTTCACTAAATTTCAATTAAAATGCTTTTTGAATTCATAGAAAAGTTTGAATATTTTTTCAAAAATAATTTATAACACTTGTTAGAATTTTTTTCGCCAAAAATACATGCAATCGTAAATTTTCACCCTCCCCACAAATTTCTGTTTTGTAATAGTCATTAATTGAGTATATACGTTTAGTCGTTATTTTCAAGTAAACTAAAAATATGAACTATTGGGGCGCATGGCATTGTGCTTAAAGGCAAATTGGTGAAACTTCACGTACCAAATTTTTTTTTAAAGATTAACATTTTTGAAAAAAATTTACTCTGAAAAATTAGATTTCTGAGAAACTATAAATTTTTGACAAAAAATTACTTTTTTTGAAAGAAGACTTTTTGAAGAAAAGTGTATTTTGAAATATTTTGGAAATTCTGAACTTTTTTTCAAAGCAATCGTACTGCTTTAACTGCATAGAGACGAAATATCGAAGCGCGTAAGCGCCGCGCCGTCGTCTAATGGATAAGCATTGGACGGAACCCATAGGAATATAAACAAAATTTATTCTTATTGTTGAAATCTCTATAAAATATCTGATAATTTGATGTGGCATTGACAGATGGCAATTTTTTTACTTTTTTTACCAGATCTCCGAAACCGCTAACCCTGCCTTCATGCAAATTTGATCAGTTCTTCATCTTGTTAATACATCTATCGTTTTTTTGGCATTTGTCAAAATTAGACCTTTTATCGACGTTTTCTCAAAAATGCCTGAACCGATTTCAGAAATTTAAAAACCATTTGATGTATTTTGATGAGGACTATTATTTGTCAGTTTTGTGCGACGATCTGCCAAGCCGTTTCTTTGTAAATTGAAAAAAAAGTGTTGAACTTTTCGTCCACATTTAAGCTAATCCTACCGAACCGATTTTAAAAAATCAAAAACTGTTCGAAAGATATTAGTTGGGAATGACACTGATAAGTTTTAGGTGAAAATCTACCGAGCCGTTTTCTTGTAATTAACTGTTGAAAAAAAAAATTAAGCCAATTTTTATTGAATTTTTTTTAGCGATATATATCATGGTCTTATAGAACTTACTAAAATATTACGGCCTTACGACAATTAGTTTAATTTTAAAAATTCATCAAAGTTTGAGAAAATGAGTAGTTTTTTTTGACGTTAGCTAAAATTAAAATTAAACGATTTACTTAGTATAACAATATAGTACTTGGTCTTAATGAACATACTAAACTATTAAAATCCATGAGTAATCCTCTCGGAATACTTCTAATCACTCATAAATTAATTTGTTTATTATTGATTAGATCGATTATTTAAACATATCGGGAAGTTGCCTCAAGGCTAAATACCAATACCAACTAGTTAGAACACGAATTGGATGAAATGAATCTAATTTATACAATTACGTATAAGTATGTTTGGAAGACATCAATTGGAAATCGTATTGATATTTTAATAAAAGCAAAATATTTATTTTCCTAAATTACTGAATCTCAATTCTTATTGTGTACACGAATCGGGAAGTTTATTCAACTTGCCTTAAGGCAAAATACCACTTACTCCTAGTCCATTCTTAGCAATGTTCAAAATATAAAAATATTTGCTCATTATCCGTATATTTTATTTCATCCCAAGTACACTATTTATTTAAAATGTTCAATACAAACACAGGGGTGCGTAACCTCAACACCTCACCCCTGTCGCCCTTCACTTGTTGTGTGTACTCGTACGTACGTACGTACACTCTCACCTAATCTCGCCGGACCGGAATGGAAATAATATGTTAATTCGGTTTACTCCCGCGCCATAATTTATCAACGACAGCGCCACTTGACACCGGACAAAAAGTGCTTTCCCGGAGACAGAGTCGCCGATCTAATTTATTCCTTGTTCTCTTTTAACTCTATGGAAATTGGAAACATAGGCGGAGAGGAGGAGGATGAGGGGTGAGGGAGGGTGAGGGAGGGTGGAAGACGAGAGCAAGGACGACTCATCAAAAAAAAACTTTGCGGTCCTCACGGTGGAAAGCACTCAGAATTCTTTAATTAATAATATCTTTTCGAATTAAAAGCGCGCGCAAAACGAGAAAATTGATCAACCAGAAGGTTTTAAAAGTGCTTTTGTAAAGGTGTGACGGATTTGTAAAGAAAGTGGTGATGCGACTGACCCAGATTTTATTCATATTTTTTTGTGGAAAATATGGGGCATTTGTGTACTTTCTAAAAACTCAAATAAAAAGAATTAATGAATATCAAATAATTCACATGTTTTCTAAATAGAAGTCACCATCAAATAATAAATCTGATCCAATAGATAAATAATACTACCATGAAATTATCACAAACGCGTGGTATATTGCTGAAACTTCCCGTACCGTAATAAAATATTCGAAAAATATTAAATGTTTTCAAATATATTATTATAAGAGATACTTTATTTGAAGTGAGCTTTAGATTTTTAGATAGTATTAAAATAAAGCCTTGAGGCAAGTTACATAAATTTCCCGATATGTATAAATAATCAACTTCAATCAATAAAAAACTAGTGGGGTGGGTGGCATCGTGCCTTAAGGCAAATTGCTGGAACTTCCCGTACCGTAACGAAATGTTCGAGGAATACTGAATGTTTTCAAATAGATTATTATAAATATTGTAACATTGTCTAATATTTATAAAAATTATATAAACTGAATTGCAAAGTTGAAATTATTTGTTTCAACAAAAAACTAAAAAAAAAAAAAAAAAATGAAACAAAATTTTTTTTTTCAAAATCAATTATTTTGTTAAGACAAGCAGAAAGTTTTTTGAATCATTCAAATCGGACGCTTAGTTCTCTCAAAAACTGCCATTTTTTACATATTTAGCTCCGTATCTTCGAAATGGCTGGGCCTGCCTTTGCCAAAAACTAATAAACACTTCTCCCAATCATTACTAATTGAATGTTTTTTAGATCATTCAAATCGGATACTCCGTTCTCTCAAAAATTCGATTTCTATTTTCCGCACTCTTTGCTCCGTATCTCCGAAACGGCTGGACCTGCCTTTGCCAAAAACTAATCAGCTCTTTTCCCTATCAATAGGAATCGAATGTTTTTTGAACCATTCAAATCGGTTGATCCGTGCGACCTAAAACGTGACTGGAAATTTGTATCCACACATACATACGGTGTGTATGTACACACACATACACACACACACACACACATCCATTTTTTCTGAGGTATGCCAAAATGTTCAGAAACCTTCAAAACGTCGAGAAATGTAAAAAATTTCAATTCCGATTTTCGGCCCATTCTAAGAACTTACCCTACGGGAAGTTAATAAATTAAATTATGAGTGATTAAAAGTATTTCGAGCGGATTTATTGCACATAATTGAAAACGAACGAACACGTTAATCGGAGTATTTTTAAAAGCAAATTTTCAAAAATCAATAATTTTTTAATTGAACCAGTTTCCGTAGGACTTTAATGATTTATTACGTTTATTAAGACCAAGTACTCTATCGTTATACCAAGTGAATCGTCTAATTTTAATTTTAACGAACGTCAAAAAAACTACTCATTTTCTCAAACATTGTTGAATTTTTGAAATTATACTACTTGTCGTAAGGCCGTAATAATTCAGTAAGTTCTATAAGACTATGGTATATATCGCCAAAAATGTTCCATAAACATCGTCTTAATTTTTTTTAACAGTTAATTACAAGAAAATGCCTCGGTAGATTTTTACCTAAAACTAATCAGTATTATTCCCAACTAATATCTTTCGAACAGTTCTTGATTTTTTAAAATCGATTTGGTAAAATGAGCTCAAATGTGGACGAAAAGTTTAACCCTTTTTGCCAAATTTTAAAGAAACGGCTCGGTCGATCGTCGCAGAAAAGTGACAAGCGATAGTCCTCATTGAAACACATAAAATGGTTTTTAAATTTCTGAAATCGGTTCAGGCGTTTTTGAGCAACCTTCGATGAAAGGTCTAACTTTGACAAATGCCAAAAAAACGATACTAATTTTAAACTTTGACGAATTTTTAAAGCTAAACGAGTTGTCGTAGGGCCATAATATTTTAGTATGATCTAGAAGACTATGGTATCTACCGTCAAAAAAATAATCATAAAAATCGTCGAATTTTTTTTTAAAAAACTTTATTACAAGAAAACGGGCTGGCCGATCTCTACAAAAAACTAATCAGCACGATTCCCAACCAATATCTTTCGAACGGTTTTTGAATTTTCAAAATCGATTCAGAATTGCGGCTAAAACGTAGACGAAAAATTTTTCACTTTTCTGCAATTTACGAAGAAACGGTTCGGCCGATCGTCTCAGAAACGCTAGTCCACGTCGAGATACATCGAATGCCTTTCAAATTTTTGAAATCGGTCTAGCCGTTTCTGAGAAATTGTCGATTTACGGCAAAAAATCTGTTCACATACACATACACACACATACTTTTTCCAAATTTGGTCTCATTCGATTCAGAATGGCTTGAAACGTCGAGAAAACATAAAATTAGCGAATCGGATTTTTTGATGAAAACATAAACTTCTCCATCGGGAGAAGTTTATGTTTTCATCAAATCGGAAGTTAAAAACACCGAATTATTTTCAATATTCAAAAAAAAATAGAAATGAAAAAAAAATGTAATCTAGGCAGTTAATGTGAATTTTGCAAACCAGATTTCTAAGCATTAATGCATTGTATTTGTTTGATTGACATCACTTTCCCTTCTCTCATACATCTATTTTTCCCTAAAAATAATTTAATATTAAGCGCAAATAGCTCTTGATTACCGCGGCGTCAGTTGATAAACGATAGGCCATTATATAACTCCGACAGGGTGTCATATAATATATTGAGAAAAACCGTTTCTGTTTTACTTTACTGCTGGTATACAAATAATAATTGACGGAAAAACCGACTCGTAAACGACTCACGCCCACGTCTTTATAGATCTGTGAATAAATATCACGTTTTGTGCTTTAGGGTGGCGCCAAAGGATAAATATATGCGCATAAAATAATCTAATTAATTTCAAGAGAAATGCTCTGTTAACATTGATGACAGAAATGAGAGAAAAAGTGGGTTAAGATGAAGGATGCGAAATTATAAAGTGGAATTTTCAGCCAGAAATTATTAGAATCAGAGAGCTAAAACAAAACACACAACCACAAAATTGTTAATGTTAGTACAGAATATATGGACAAAGATATGCTGATGATTCAAGTCGAATTTCTTTATAAATTTATAGGACTCACTCGTAGGTAAAGTGACTGTAACTTATTCAGAAATCTCGAGTTCAAGGAGCTTGATATCATGATTGTGAAGTCTTCATTATTTAATATTACGACATTTATCAGACTATATCAATTAGGGTTTGTCGGTCTTTAAAAACCGGTTTTTTGGCGAAAATTATGGAATTGGAAAACCGTTTTTTAGTGAAAAAAGTCGGTTTTCACTATATAAATGGAAAATGACAAATATAGCCAAATATAAAAGATAGATGAAAGCGTTTTGATTCCTGAAATCATATCGGTTCAATGGCATTTGATATCTTATCAGTCTGCAATGGTTCCCATGAAGGTTTTGAATATAATAATTACGATTTTTATACCAGTGTATATATTAATTTGAATCAGAGAGACTTCTTCTTGAAGAAGTAACTTCCTCTACTCAAACTTAAAAAAAAGAGTTTTAAACCCTAGAAGCAACAAAATAAAGAACAAAAAATTATTATATCAGGTTTTAAAAACAATTAAGCATAATTTGGTCGCAAGTATGAGAGTATTTTCTATTTCAGAAAAATTTATTTTGTGAGTAAACAAAGGACACGTCTAAGTAGCAATTCAATAGACGTTCTCAGTTTTTTGAAATTATATTTTATTAAACCAAAAAAACAATTAGAATGTTTAAAACTGATTAATTAAAATTGCTTGGAACAGACAATACCCGAGTTTAGCTTAATTGTTTTTAAAACTAAAATTGATATTAACAAGTATGTATCGACATGTATCTAATATTTTTTATTTTTTTAATTTAATGAATTTTTTTGTTTTAAAAATGTATTATATTTATTCGAAAACTTTCCTTTCGCTATTATTATATAAAAAATTTCTCTTATATGTGAAAATGATGCATGAATAACGAATAATTTTTTCTAAGATATTTAATCAAGATTAACTATTATTTTTCAGTTCTACTAATTGAAATTGAAATAATTTTGTTAACTATCTATAAAATTGAACAATAAATAAATTCAGTCAAATACTTCTCTAAATTACACTAAATTTGCGGATAAATTACAGGATATTGGAGCAAAAATTTAATTTCTATATAGAATTCGAAACCCGTTAACCGGTTAACCGTTTTTTAGTAATATTAAAATTCAAAAACCGGTTTTCTGAAATGTCAAGTTTTGTATAAACCCTAGTCCTCATTAAATAATATTACGACATTTATTGGACTGTATCAATTAACAAAAAAAAATACAAGTTAACTTACCAAGTGATCTGTCAATTACCATCCCCGGCGCGTAAAGAGTTCACAAGATTTTATAATCAAAAATTGTGTTCATAGTTTTTCAAATAATAGTAGAAAAGAAATGATTTTATTACCGATTAAACTTTATTGTTAACTTGTCTACGTGATCACAAAGGCTGTGTTAAAGTTATTATCTGTTAGATAGATAGAATAGAAGTGCTTGAACGTCAATCCGAAGTAATGCGTAACTCAAACTGGGAAGAAGTTTTGGGATTTGTTATATTAGTGGCACGTGACTGTATTGCAATGCACTGGGTTCCCTTGTTAGTCGAATAACTTTAATACGACGTCTAGTAGAAATAGTAACTAGCTGCAAGTCGAAAAGGCAACTAGCTGTAAGTGGAATTCTGTCTTAAGGCAATTAGGGCATCTGTGCCTTAAGGCAAATTGCGGGAACTTCCCGTACCAAAAATTATTATTTTTTTAAAAACGATTAACATTTTTGAAAAAAAATTACTTCGAAATAATTATTGAGAAACTAGGAATATGACAAAAAATTACTTTTTTTTGAAAAAAAAATTTTATTTGAAAAAAAAAATTTTTTTTTGAAAGAAAGAATTTTTTTTTGAAAACAAAAATATTTTTTTGAAAAGAAAAATGTTTCTTCATTTTGACATATTTGGAAATTCTGAATTTTTTTTCCAAGCAATCGTAGTGCTTGAACTGCATAGAGACGAATTGTCACAGCGCAAGTGCCGCGCCGCCGTCTAACGCATAAACATTGGTACAGAACCCATAGAAATGTAAAAAAAAATTATACTTATTGTTAAAATTTCTATACAATATCTAATAATTGATGTGCATATGTCTAATCATCATTTTTAACCGCCGAATGCATTTTTTTTTACTTTTTTCATTAGATCTCCGAAACCGCTAGACCTGCCTTCATGAAAATTTTATCAACTCTTCATCTTGCCAATACAAGTAAAATGTTTTTTGAATTATTCAAATCGGACGCTCCGTTCTCTTAAAAACTGACTTACCGTTTTCGGCACTTTTTGCCCGTATCTTCGGAACGGCTAGACCTAACTTCGCCAAAAACTAATCAGCACGTCTCCTTATCAGTACGAATCGAATGTTTTTTGAATTATTCAAATCGGTTGATCCGTGTTCCGAAATCGTCGACGAAAATTTGTATCCGCACATACATACACACACATACATACATACAACACACACACACACACACACACATACATCCATTTTTCTAAGGTATGCCAAAATGTTCAGAAACCTCTGAAACGTAAAGATATATAAAATTTTCTTTTCGATTTTTTTGCGATTACTATAACTTACCCTACGGGAAGTTAATTAGGGCATCGTGCCTTAAGGCAAATCGCTGGAACTTCCCGTACCAAAAATTATTATTTTTTTTTAAAACAATTACCAATTTTGAAAAAAAAAAAATACTTCGAAAAATAAGATTTTTGAGAAACTATAAATTTAACAAAAAATTACTTTTTTTTTGAAAAAAAAAATTGAAAAATAAAGTAATAAATTTTTTTTTATTTTTTTTTTTTTTTGAAAAACAAATGTTTTCTTTATTTTGACATATGTTAGAAGATCTGAACTTTTTTTTCAAAGCAATCGTACTACTATAAATGCATAGAGACAAAATATAAAGCGCGTAAGCGCCGCGTCGCTGTCTAACGGGTAAACATTGGTACGGAACCCATAGGAATGTGAACAAAATTTATACTTATTGTTAAAATCTCTATAAAATATCTGATAATTTGATGTGCATATGTCTAATGATCATTTTTGACCGCCAAATGGCATTTTTTTTTTACTTTTTTCGTTAGATCTCCGAAACCGCTAAACCTGCCCTTATAAAAATTGACCAAATCTTCATCTTGTCAATACAAGTAAAATGTTTTTTGAATTATTAAACTCGGACGCTCCCTTCTATTAAAACTGAGGAGGTACCGTTTTGGCACTTTTGCCCCATATCTTCGGAACGGCTAGACCTACCTCCGCAAAAACTAATCAGCACGTCTCCTTATCAATACAAATCGAATGTTTTCTAAATTATTCAAATTGCTTATCCGTGTTCCCGAAATCGTCGACGAAAATTTGTATCCGCACACACATACATACTACGCACACAATACACACACACACACAAAACATCCATTTTTTCTAAGGTATGCAAAATGTTCAGAAACCTCTGAAACGTAAAGATATAAAAAATTTGCATTTTCGATTTTTTTGCGATTACTATAACTTGCCCTACGGGAAGTTAATAAGAAATTTATAAATGTTTTAGACAATAATTAAAACTAGTTGTATGAACTTTCAATCTAAGTATTAATTAATCAACCCTTAAACAAACTAGTGGTGCATGGTAGCGTGCCTTAAGACAAAGTGCTAAAACAAATGCAGTACCAAATTGAATATTTTAAGAAAAAAATCAATAATCAAAAAATATTCATCAATGATCAATAACATTTTTTTAAATGTTTTGAAGATTAACTGAAGAATAATTTTAATACTAATATATATTTACATCGTTCAAACACTTAAGAATATTTACATTAACAGAGATGTAAATGAATCCATCTGAGAATATACTTTTACGAATAGAATAATGCATTTGAAATATATACTTTTTTAAACTGAATTATAAGTTAAAAAATTCATATTTAAAGTACATAACTTTATACAATATTCTTGATAATAAAAAAAAAATGAAATTTTAAAACTTGTTTAGACCGTAAAGTGAATTTCAATAATTAAAAATTTTGATACAAAACATATATCTTTATAAAATATCTGATAATTTGATGAACATATGTCTAATGATCATTATTGACCGCCAAATATCATTTCTTACTTTAAATTTTTTCTGTATCACCAAAACCGCTGGGCCTGTCTGCCCAAAAAGTTGATCAATCTTCATTTCGTCAAAAAGGTAAATGTTTTTTAAATTATTCAAAATTGGATGCTCCGTTCACTCAAAAAAATTAATCACCAATCTGTCACTTTTTGCTCAGAATCTCCGAAACAGCTGGACCTGTCTTTGACCAAAACAGACTAAAACGTCTTACCTTCAATAGAAATCGAATGTTTCTTTAATATTCAAATTGGTTAATCCGTGTTTATGAAATTGTCGAGAGAAAAATTTATTTACCGACATAAGCACACACAAACACAAACATTAAACACTCGCATCATATAATCATTTTTCTAAGGTATGTCAGGATGTTCAGAAACCTTTAAAACGTTAACGTTAAATATATGCAAAAATTTTCATTTGCAATTTCTTGCGATTGGTATAAATTGAAAAATTAATAATAATGCAGTTTTTTAATTAAGTCTTCGTAATTATTCATATTATATCATTGAGTAATCAAATTTAAAATATTTTAATTGAGTAATTATTTAATAATTTTGTCTACAAAATTTGAAAAATGTTCTAAAGATATTGCTTGGGCATCGCGTTGATTTTCTTTGGTTAAAGATAAGCCGAGCAGTTTGCAATGGAATGTTAAAAAATTTTTCTTTGTAACTTTGTATAACGATAGATTT
>NW_020537494.1:32662-56360 GCF_003426905.1 Ctenocephalides felis
CGTCCGATTTGAATAATTTCAAAAAACATTTTACTTGTATTGGCAAGATGAAGAGTTGAGAAAAATTTTCAATGAAGGCAGGTCTAGCGGTTTCCGGAGATCTAATGAACCGAAGTAAAAAAAAAATGAATGCAATTCGGCGGTAAAAATGATGATTAGACATATGCACATCAAATTATTAGATATTGTATAGAAATTTTACAATAAGTATAAATTTTTTTTTACATTCTATGGGTTCTGTACCATGTTTATGCGTTAGACGGCGGCGCGGCACTTGCGCTGTGACAATTCGTCTCTATGCAGTTCAAGCACTACGATTGCTTGGAAAAAAAATTCAGAATTTCCAAATATGTCAAAATGAAGAAACATTTTTTCTTTTCAAAAAAATAGTTTGTTTTCAAAAAAAAAATTCTTTCTTTCAAAAAAAAATTTTTTTTTTCAAAAAAAAATTTTTTTTTTCAAATAAATTTTTTTTTTTCAAAAAAAAGTAATTTTTTGTCATATTCCTAGTTTCTCAATAATTATTTCGAAGTAATTTTTTTTCAAAAATGTTAATCGTTTTTAAAAAAATAATAATTTTGGTACGGGAAGTTCCCGCAATTTGCCTTAAGGCACGATGCCCTAATTGCCTTAAGACAGAATTCCACTTACAGCTAGTTGCCTTTTCGACTTGCAGCTAGTTACTATTTCTACTAGACGTCGTATTAAAGTTATTCGACTAACAAGGGAACCCAGTGCATTGCAATACAGTCACGTGCCACTAATAATAACAAATCCCAAAACTTCTTCCCAGTTTGAGTTACGCATTACTTCGGATTGACGTTCAAGCACTTCTATTCTATCTATCTAACAGATAATAACTTTAACACAGCCTTTGTGATCACGTAGACAAGTTAACAATAAAGTTTAATCGGTAATAAATCATTTCTTTTCTACTATTATTTGAAAAACTATGAACACAATTTTTGATTATAAAATCTTGTGAACTCTTTACGCCGGGGATGGTAATTGACAGATCACTTGGTAAGTTAACTTGTATTTTTTTTTTGTAATTGATACAGTCCAATAAATGTCGTAATATTATTTAATGAGGACTAGGGTTTATACAAAACTTGACATTTCAGAAAACCGGTTTTTGAATTTTAATATTACTAAAAAACGGTTAACCGGTTAACGGGTTTTCGAATTCTATATAGAAATTAAATTTTTGCTCCAATATCCTGTAATTTATCCGCAAATTTAGTGTAATTTAGAGAAGTATTTGACTGAATTTATTTATTGTTCAATTTTAGATAGTTAACAAAATTATTTCAATTTCAATTAGTAGAACTGAAAAATAATAGTTAATCTTGATTAAATATCTTAGAAAAAAATTATTCGTTATTCATGCATCATTTTCACATATAAGAGAATATTTTTATATAATAATAGCGAAAGGAAAGTTTTCGAATAAATATAATACATTTTTAAACAAAAAAATTCATTAAATTAAAAAAATAAAAAATATTAGATACATGTCGATACATACTTGTTAATATCAATTTTAGTTTTAAAAACAATTAAGCTAAACTCGGGTATTGTCTGTTCCAAGCAATTTTAATTAATCAGTTTTAAACATTCTAATTGTTTTTTTGGTTTAATAAAATATAATTTCAAAAAACTGAGAACGTCTATTGAATTGCTACTTAGACGTGTCCTTTGTTTACTCACAAAATAAATTTTCTGAAATAGAAAATACTCTCATACTTGCGACCAAATTATGCTTAATTGTTTTTAAAACCTGATATAATAATTTTTGTTCTTTATTTTGTTGCTTCTAGGGTTTAAAACTCTTTTTTTTAAGTTTGAGTAGAGAAAGTTACTTCTTCAAGAAGAAGTCTCTCTGATTCAAATTAATATATACACTGGTATAAAAATCGTAATTATTATATTCAAAACCTTCATGGGAACCATTGCAGACTGATAAGATATCAAATGCCATTGAACCGATATGATTTCAGGAATCAAAACGCTTTCATCTATCTTTTATATTTGGCTATATTTGTCATTTTCCATTTATATAGTGAAAACCGACTTTTTTCACTAAAAAACGGTTTTCCAATTCCATAATTTTCGCCAAAAAACCGGTTTTTAAAGACCGACAAACCCTAATTGATATAGTCTGATAAATGTCGTAATATTAAATAATGAAGACTTCACAATCATGATATCAAGCTCCTTGAACTCGAGATTTCTGAATAAGTTACAGTCACTTTACCTACGAGTGAGTCCTATAAATTTATAAAGAAATTCGACTTGAATCATCAGCATATCTTTGTCCATATATTCTGTACTAACATTAACAATTTTGTGGTTGTGTGTTTTGTTTTAGCTCTCTGATTCTAATAATTTCTGGCTGAAAATTCCACTTTATAATTTCGCATCCTTCATCTTAACCCACTTTTTCTCTCATTTCTGTCATCAATGTTAACAGAGCATTTCTCTTGAAATTAATTAGATTATTTTATGCGCATATATTTATCCTTTGGCGCCACCCCAAAGCACAAAACGTGATATTTATTCACAGATCTATAAAGACGTGGGCGTGAGTCGTTTACGAGTCGGTTTTTTCCGTCAATTATTATTTGTATACCAGCAGTAAAGTAAAACAGAAACGGTTTTTCTCAATATATTATATGACACCCTGTCGGAGTATATAATGGCCTATCGTTTATCAACTGACGCCGCGGTAATCAAGAGCTATTTGCGCTTAATATTAAATTATTTTTAGGGAAAAATAGATGTATGAGAGAAGGGAAAGTGATGTCAATCAAACAAATACAATGCATTAATGCTTAGAAATCTGGTTTGCAAAATTCACATTAACTGCCTAGATTACATTTTTTTTTCATTTCTATTTTTTTTTTTTTTTTTTGAATATTGAAAATAATTCGGTGTTTTTAACTTCCGATTTGATGAAAACATAAACTTCTCCCGATGGAGAAGTTTATGTTTTCATCAAAAAATCCGATTCGCTAAATTTTATGTTTTCTCGACGTTTCAAGCCATTCTGAATCGAATGAGACCAAATTTGGAAAAGTATGTGTGTGTATGTGTATGTGAACAGATTTTTTGCCGTAAATCGACAATTTCTCAGAAACGGCTAGACCGATTTCAAAAATTTGAAAGGCATTCGATGTATCTCGACGTGGACTAGCGTTTCTGAGACGATCGGCCGAACCGTTTTCTTCGTAAATTGCAGAAAAGTGAAAAATTTTTCGTCTACGTTTTAGCCGCAATTCTGAATCGATTTTGAAAATTCAAAAACCGTTCGAAAGATATTGGTTGGGAATCGTGCTGATTAGTTTTTTGTAGAGATCGGCCGGCCCGTTTTCTTGTAATAAAGTTTTTTAAAAAAAAATTCGACGATTTTTATGATTATTTTTTTGACGGTAGATACCATAGTCTTCTAGATCATACTAAAATATTATGGCCCTACGACAACTCGTTTAGCTTTAAAAATTCGTCAAAGTTTAAAATTAGTATCGTTTTTTTGGCATTTGTCAAAGTTAGACCTTTCATCGAAGGTTGCTCAAAAACGCCTGAACCGATTTCAGAAATTTAAAAACCATTTTATGTGTTTCAATGAGGACTATCGCTTGTCACTTTTCTGCGACGATCGACCGAGCCGTTTCTTTAAAATTTGGCAAAAAGGGTTAAACTTTCGTCCACATTTGAGCTCATTTTACCAAATCGATTTTAAAAAATCAAGAACTGTTCGAAAGATATTAGTTGGGAATAATACTGATTAGTTTTAGGTAAAAATCTACCGAGGCATTTTCTTGTAATTAACTGTTAAAAAAAATTAAGACGATGTTTATGGAACATTTTTGGCGATATATACCATAGTCTTATAGAACTTACTGAATTATTACGGCCTTACGACAAGTAGTATAATTTCAAAAATTCAACAATGTTTGAGAAAATGAGTAGTTTTTTTGACGTTCGTTAAAATTAAAATTAGACGATTCACTTGGTATAACGATAGAGTACTTGGTCTTAATAAACGTAATAAATCATTAAAGTCCTACGGAAACTGGTTCAATTAAAAAATTATTGATTTTTGAAAATTTGCTTTTAAAAAATACTCCGATTAACGTGTTCGTTCGTTTTCAATTATGTGCAATAAATCCGCTCGAAATACTTTTAATCACTCATAATTTAATTTATTAACTTCCCGTAGGGTAAGTTCTTAGAATGGGCCGAAAATCGGAATTGAAATTTTTTTACATTTCTCGACGTTTTGAAGGTTTCTGAACATTTTGGCATACCTCAGAAAAAATGGATGTGTGTGTGTGTGTGTATGTGTGTGTACATACACACCGTATGTATGTGTGGATACAAATTTCCAGTCACGTTTTAGGTCGCACGGATCAACCGATTTGAATGGTTCAAAAAACATTCGATTCCTATTGATAGGGAAAAGAGCTGATTAGTTTTTGGCAAAGGCAGGTCCAGCCGTTTCGGAGATACGGAGCAAAGAGTGCGGAAAATAGAAATCGAATTTTTGAGAGAACGGAGTATCCGATTTGAATGATCTAAAAAACATTCAATTAGTAATGATTGGGAGAAGTGTTTATTAGTTTTTGGCAAAGGCAGGCCCAGCCATTTCGAAGATACGGAGCTAAATATGTAAAAAATGGCAGTTTTTGAGAGAACTAAGCGTCCGATTTGAATGATTCAAAAAACTTTCTGCTTGTCTTAACAAAATAATTGATTTTGAAAAAAAAAATTTTGTTTCATTTTTTTTTTTTTTTTTTTAGTTTTTTGTTGAAACAAATAATTTCAACTTTGCAATTCAGTTTATATAATTTTTATAAATATTAGACAATGTTACAATATTTATAATAATCTATTTGAAAACATTCAGTATTCCTCGAACATTTCGTTACGGTACGGGAAGTTCCAGCAATTTGCCTTAAGGCACGATGCCACCCACCCCACTAGTTTTTTATTGATTGAAGTTGATTATTTATACATATCGGGAAATTTATGTAACTTGCCTCAAGGCTTTATTTTAATACTATCTAAAAATCTAAAGCTCACTTCAAATAAAGTATCTCTTATAATAATATATTTGAAAACATTTAATATTTTTCGAATATTTTATTACGGTACGGGAAGTTTCAGCAATATACCACGCGTTTGTGATAATTTCATGGTAGTATTATTTATCTATTGGATCAGATTTATTATTTGATGGTGACTTCTATTTAGAAAACATGTGAATTATTTGATATTCATTAATTCTTTTTATTTGAGTTTTTAGAAAGTACACAAATGCCCCATGTTTTCCACAAAAAAATATGAATAAAATCTGGGTCAGTCGCATCACCACTTTCTTTACAAATCCGTCACACCTTTACAAAAGCACTTTTAAAACCTTCTGGTTGATCAATTTTCTCGTTTTGCGCGCGCTTTTAATTCGAAAAGATATTATTAATTAAAGAATTCTGAGTGCTTTCCACCGTGAGGACCGCAAAGTTTTTTTTTGATGAGTCGTCCTTGCTCTCGTCTTCCACCCTCCCTCACCCTCCCTCCCCTCCCTCACCCCTCATCCTCCTCCGCCTATGTTTCCAATTTCCATAGAGTTAAAAGAGAACAAGGAATAAATTAGATCGGCGACTCTGTCTCCGGGAAAGCACTTTTTGTCCGGTGTCAAGTGGCGCTGTCGTTGATAAATTATGGCGCGGGAGTAAACCGAATTAACATATTATTTCCATTCCGGTCCGGCGAGATTAGGTGAGAGTGTACGTACGTACGTACGAGTACACACAACAAGTGAAGGGCGACAGGGGTGAGGTGTTGAGGTTACGCACCCCTGTGTTTGTATTGAACATATTTTGAATAAATAGTGTACTTAGGATAAATAAAATATATGGATAATGAGCAAATATTTTGTATTTTGAACATTGCTAAGAATGGACTAGTAGTAAGTGGTATTTTGCCTTAAGGCAAGTTGAATAAACCTCCCGATTCGTGTACACAATAAGAATTGAGATTCAGTAATTTAGAAAAATTAATATTTTGCTTTTATTAAAATATCAATACGATTTCCAATTGATGTCTTCCAAACATACTTATATGTAATTGTATAAATTGGATTGTTTAATACATTTCATTTCATCCAATTCGTGTTCTAACTAGTTGGTATTCGTATTTAGCCTTGAGGCAAGTTACTGAACTCCTCGATATGTTTAAATAATCGACCTAATCAATAATAAACAAATTAATTTATGAGTGATTAGAAGTATTCCGAGAGGATTACTCCGTTAACTCGAGAATTCAACTTTTCAAAATCAACATTAATATTTTTTGAACCAGTTTCCGCAGGATTTTAATAGTTCAGTATGTTTATTAAGACCAAGTACTATATTGTTATACCAAGTAAATCGTTTAATTTTAATTTTAGCTAACGTCAAAAAAACTACTCATTTTCTCAAACTTTGATGAATTTTTAAAATTAAACTACTTGTCGTAAGGCCGTAATATTTTAGTAAGTTCTATAAGACCATGATATACATCGCTAAAAAAAATTCAATAAAAATCGGCTTAATTTTTTTTTTCAACAGTTAATTACAAGAAAACGGCTCGGTAGATTTTCACCTAAAACTAATCAGTGTCATTCTCAACTAATATCTTTCGAACAGTTTTTGATTTTGTGGACAAAAAGTTCAACTTTTTTTTCAATTTACAAAGAAACGGTTTGGCAGATCGTCGCACAAAACTGACAAACAATAGTCCTCATCGAAATACATCAAATGGCTTTTAAATTTCTGAAATCGGTTCAGGCGTTTTTGAGAAAACGTCGATGAAAGGTCTAATTTTGACAAATGCCAAAAAAACGATAGATGTATTAACAAGATGAAGAACTGATCAAATTTGCATGAAGGCAGGGTTAGCGGTTTCGGAGATCTAGTAAAAAAAGTAAAAAAAATGCCATCTGTCAATGCCACATCAAATTATCAGATATTTTATAGAGATTTCAACAATAAGTATAAATTTTGTTTATATTCCTATGGGTTCCGTCCAATGCTTATTCATTAGACGACGGCGCGGCGATTACGCGCTTCGATATTTCGTCTCTATGCAGTTAAAGCAGTACGATTGCTTTGAAAAAAAGTTCAGAATTTCCAAAATATTTCAAAATACACTTTTCTTCAAAAAGTCTTCTTTCAAAAAAAGTAATTTTTTGTCAAAAATTTATAGTTTCTCAGAAATCTAATTTTTCAGAGTAAATTTTTTTCAAAAATGTTAATCTTTAAAAAAAAAATTTGGTACGTGAAGTTTCACCAATTTGCCTTTAAGCACAATGCCATGCGCCCCAATAGTTCATATTTTTAGTTTACTTGAAAATAACGACTAAACGTATATACTCAATTAATGACTATTACAAAACAGAAATTTGTGGGGAGGGTGAAAATTTACGATTGCATGTATTTTTGGCGAAAAAAATCCTAACAAGTGTTATAAATTATTTTTGAAATAATATTCAAACTTTTCTATGAATTCAAAAAGCATTTTAATCGAAATTTAGTAAAAAACAAACCCTGACTGAGAATATATGTAAAATGATTCGATTACTAAAATTACTATTACAAAATCAGTATTATCCGTAGAAGATGAAAAATTTAAGGTTGTATATTACCTATATTATTAATTATCTATAAGTTGAATAAAAATAAATGTAAATGAAAAGTTATGAAACCTTCAGTCCTCTTATCATTATTGTTCCAAACACGTGCATAATAAATATAAACATCGCCACCTCATAATTCACTTTTTTTATAATCAACGCAAGAAAGTGTAAAGAAAAGTCTCATAAAATCTTCCATTTTTACGGTTGGCCAAGATTATTTTAATTACAGGAACAAGTAATATAAATTTGATATATATCTCCACAGGTAATATATATCCTATTATTATTCTTTATATTTTATAGGGCAATTTGTTACCTACGCGCAACATTTCGAAAGGTGCCATTAAAGATTATAATACCGCAGGAAAAAATTACAATTTATGAAGTCGTTTTATTAAATATTATAAATCATTTTGTTGCCGAAGCGGAAAATGCGAATTCGTACGACGCATTTGCTTTTTGGGCTTTTTAATGATATCAGAAAACGTCGGTTCATAAAAATAAATTTGGATTATTGGGGGTTATAAAAAGTTTTGATACGATGTAATATGTCTTGTGTTTTTTTCTTTGTTATGCGTGTTTGATTTAAGATTATATTATTTTTATTACAGGGAATTATATGGGATGTAAAATCTGTTGGTTTTTGATAATAAAGTAATATTTAATTTGATTAAGCGTTGGTATATAAATATGACGTTTCAGGTTCTAGAAATTAAAAAAAAATATTTTAAATTATATTTCGCTGTTTAAAAAGTAGAAAGAGTGCTCATAAATAGTTAAAAATTTGTTGTTCTATAATTTAATTTCCTGAAGGATCAGTTTGTTCTCGAAAAAATGCTATCTGCTATTTTTTCTCGATTTTAAAACCGATTTCTTGAGAAAACGTCCACGAAAGGCCAATTATCAACTCACATACACATACACATACGTAGATATTAGGATGGTCGTTAATATGGATGCTTTTGAATTTTTTCTCTCAGGGCCTCAAATGCTTTCAAATTTATGAATAAAAATTCTATGAAAGTTTTAGTTCTTAATATTAACTTTAAGATATTCCGCACTTCAACCAAGTTTATTAGTTCTTTTTTCCAAGTCCATACTTATTTTATGAAATATATCAAATTTTTCTTGTAAATTTTGTATTTATGATCAAAATAAGCAAATAAAATGTTATTCTCAATATTCTGATTTAATTGTCGCTAAGTTAATAAACAAATGAAATTTTACCCATGTTTTTCATAGAAACGTTGGTTTGAGTGTGGACTATCTTAAAGTTAATATTAAGAGCTAAAACTTTCAGAAAATTGTTTTTGGAAGCATTTGAGCCCCCGGAAGCACCTTAAGGACCACTCTGATAGACATATACACACATTCTTCAAATTTGGTCTCATTCAATTCAGAATCGCTTGAAACGTCCAGAAAACATAAAATTAGCAAATCGGATTTTTTTGGCGTAAACATAAACTTCTCATTCGGGAAGTTAAAAATAGAATCTATACATTCATAATACCAATTCATCAGACATCATCTCCTCACATTTCAATTGCTGAATCCTTGTATTCATTACATAGAATTAAATGCCTAGAACTGTGAACTCGAGATGAAGAAATAAAAGAGATTTTTCTTCTGTAGCAAAGAAACAAAGAAGAGCCATCTGAGCATTATTTACAACTCGTAGTGCTTTGTTGTGATTAAAAAAGTGATATTAAATTTTCATCATCATTTGCATTTGTGTTCCAGGCGAATGTGTGTATATGCATGTGCTCTAGACAGAGGAGAGAGTACACACGGCCGCTTTTCATACAAATTTCTATTTTTATTTCATTTTTATTTTTCAGTATAAAACAGTTAATTACTAATAGACCAAGAGCCCGTGGGCGGATGACAGTATGTATTTTACGACACCTGAGATTTTGTGCATCGATTCCTCTATACCTATCCTACATGAAATGGGGACTGACTAAGCCCAAAGTGGCGGACACAGCTACTGCGCAGCTGGTAAAGGTACCTTTTTTTCGCCCATATCCGAACCATTTTACGACGGTTGCCGTTTCGAAAATTTGAAAATATAATATTATTACTATCGTAAAATACCAATGGCAGACGATTATCGCGCGGTTAACATGGTGGCAGACGATTTTGAAAATGCAGAAAAAAAAAATTTTTTGAATGTATTTTACGATGTCTGCCATTTACATATTTTATTCCTTATAGTATCAAAACCTTATATTTATCACGGCAGACGTGTACCTGGTGGACCAACATCAGCAGAGTTAAAAAACTCAGCTACCATTTGGCCTGATAGTATGCATAAACTCCATGTTTTATACCGAAATAAGCAATTCTTTCATAATGATAATAGAAATTAATATTTGTTAGTTTATATGTGACATTTAATAATGTTGATGAGCGGAAAAAAGATTTTTTACGCTAAATTCGTAAAGATTAAAGTATACAAACGATAACAACAATTATTGTAATATTTATTCTATTTTTTTATTTATTTTAGTCTAATTTCAAAATATTGTATAAAAATAAAGTTATACAATATTATATATATATATATATATATATATATATATACTTTCTTTATTTATTATAATCTCGGAGCCATATCTCGCTTTTGATGATTCCTCATCTTCCGCTGAATCAGATTCTATAAAATAATAAATCAGATGTAAAATAAAAATTATTTGAAAATCCAACTGAAGATGTTTGATAAAGACGAGATTCTCCGACCATACTTTAATGCGCCCAACAATGTTGGTTGCTTGTTATAGATATTATTCCTAATATAGTTATAGTGGGCTCTTAAAAATTGTTGATAAAACACGAGATTGAACTTGCACCAAAATTTAGAATTTTTTCTGCTGAATTGTTCATTGACGTTGTAAACTTTATAGTTATTAATGAATAGTTTGTACCGTCCAAGAACCACGTCATTAGGTCTTTTTGCATTATATATTTGGCAAATATCTTAGGTGGTTTCCTGTTAAATTTTCTTTTTTGCTAAACCGAGTGTAGCAAACCCTTGTTGAAGATCGATATTTTTTATTTAAATTTTGTTAATTTATTTGAATTTCTGAGACTGTCAATTATACAATAATAATCACAAATGTCCAATTGTGTGTTGTTGAAGATTTTTGTTGTACTTCACATGAAGAACCTGACACAAACATTATCAATCACGCGCGTAACATCGCTGAGCATATCGTTGCAATATTCCTATTAGAGCCTTCGATACTGCAAAATATCAGTATAATATTGGTAATATGAATTGGTAATATGACATAACTAAGATATATAGTAATTCAAATATTTGGATGCTAAATGGGGTTGAAAATAACCAGAGATATATTAACATCACGAAGTGAACTGGTTAGTTGTTTGCCAGAATTTCAATTTGTTGTCATGCTTTTACTGGTTGTGATTTCAATCCAGCCTTCTTTAACAAAAAAAAGACCTTACAATTCTCTAAAAAAAATCGATCTTCAACAAATGTTTGCTACACTTAACAAAGAACCCACATACAATATCTTTTTAATACTATTCAGCTTAATTTTTTAAGTATGGTCGGAGAATCTCGTCTTTATCAAACATCTTCAGTTGGATTTTCAAATAATTTTTATTTTACATCTGATTTATTATTTTATAGAATCTGATTCAGCGGAAGATGAGGAATCATCAAAAGCGAGATATGGCTCCGAGATTATAATAAATAAAGAAAGTATATATATATATATATATATATATATATATAATATTGTATAACTTTATTTTTATACAATATTTTGAAATTAGACTAAAATAAATAAAAAAATAGAATAAATATTACAATAATTGTTGTTATCGTTTGTATACTTTAATCTTTACGAATTTAGCGTAAAAAATCTTTTTTCCGCTCATCAACATTATTAAATGTCACATATAAACTAACAAATATTAATTTCTATTATCATTATGAAAGAATTGCTTATTTCGGTATAAAACATGGAGTTTATGCATACTATCAGGCCAAATGGTAGCTGAGTTTTTTAACTCTGCTGATGTTGGTCCACCAGGTACACGTCTGCCGTGATAAATATAAGGTTTTGATACTATAAGGAATAAAATATGTAAATGGCAGACATCGTAAAATACATTCAAAAAATTTTTTTTTCTGCATTTTCAAAATCGTCTGCCACCATGTTAACCGCGCGATAATCGTCTGCCATTGGTATTTTACGATAGTAATAATATTATATTTTCAAATTTTCGAAACGGCAACCGTCGTAAAATGGTTTGGATATGGGCGAAAAAAAGGTACCTTTACCAGCTGCGCAGTAGCTGTGTCCGCCACTTTGGGCTTAGTCAGTCCCCATTTCATGTAGGATAGGTATAGAGGAATCGATGCACAAAATCTCAGGTGTCGTAAAATACATACTGTCATCCGCCCACGGGCTCTTGGTCTATAAAGAGAGGCTGGACTTGTCTAAAATAAGGGATGGATCTTATTTAGAACACTGTGTAATGCACTTTTTGAATTGGATCCGTAAAATTTCTAAAACTGGAATTTTTAAAAATTTAAAAAAAACTAGTAGTGTATGGCATTGTTTCAATGCAAATTGTTGTAACTTTCCGTACCAAAAAATAATTAAAAAAAAACTCAAAATTTGTGTTTACATATTTGCGAAACTTTTGAAAAAAATGACTCTTTTAAAAAAAAAATGTTCTTTTATTTTAAAATAATTTGGAAATTTAGATTTTGTTTCAAATTTAGATTTTTTTGTCGACGGAAATTTGTATCCCAATAAACACACATATACATCAATTTTTTTCTAAGGAATACCAAATTGTTCAGAAACTTCTAAAACGCAGATATGTAAAAAAAAATTTTGATTTTTTTGCGATTACTATAAATTACCCTACGAGGAGTTAAAAAAAAAATATTGAAAAAATATCGAAAATGACTATAGAAGTTTTTCTAAAAAATTGAATTTAGTTAAGTTTTTTTTAAAAACTTCAAAATATCAGAAATTCATAATTCACTTATATACTTAAAATAAATAATTTTAACTTTGGAACCCACTCCTAAAAAATAGTATAATCCTCAAAAATATGAGATAAGGACCTCAGAAGCATTCATTAGTACATTTTATTTCAAACCGATTACGTTTTGTTTATCTATGTTTCTTGTAAACTTATCTAAAGGTCGTTGCCCAAATATAAACACTTATTCATGTTGGATGTACAAAATAAGAATGATAAAATTTACAATGTATATAAGAATTATTTGATAATATTTGAAATAGGTCTTATTAATTATTGATATTAAATAATTATTTTTACTTCTCGAATATATGATTACGGAAACTTCCAGCGATTTTCCTTAAGATGCCATACACCAGTAGTTCAAAATTGTATTTTACCAAATTGTACAAATTATGCACTTGTTAATTATATTCTAACTTTCATTTTGTATTGATAATAAAGATTCTGTATTGGTCTTCATTTAGTTTGAACAAAAAAAAACAATGTACAATAGAAACTCGATTAACTGGAATAATTGTTGCGATAGGCATTCGGGTAATCGAAAATCTAAATAATCGAATATTTTTTCTAATAGATAGATATCAACGAAAATCAATGATTAGTAACAAATTAACTCTTATGTATGTACATACATATTATCATAGATTACATTACATACATAATACTAAACTGGATCATCATTCATGAAATAAAATATTTAGGTACATACATACTTATGTACTTATAATTTGTTTATAATATGTATTTGGTAATAGTGAAATAAGTTTAAGTTGGTAAATGTCATTTGACGTGAGCAACTCTTCCTTTTCATTTCTTCGAATTTTTCATTCATCACGAATTGGTCCACCATAAATTGGTCGCGGTTGGAAGTCCGGATAATCGCTACTCCGTATAACTGAAGGCCGCATAATCGAGTTTCTTAAGTCTATTATTATCCTTTTGGATAGCCCTATAAGGGATGAAAAAAATATAAAATAATATACATGAACACATTTAAAGAAGTCGCAGTCGTAGTCGCACGTAGCAGATGCCAAGTCTCTACGCGACAACCGTAATGGAGATGCAATATGCAAAGTGAAATAAAATTTCCAGCTCTATAGTGTTTTTTCCCACTTTATTCATTTTTCCCCTTCATTTTATTATTGTTGTTGTACTAGAGAAGTAGTACTACTTCGAGGCAGAAATTATTTCTGATGCGAATTATCTTTGATGAAATTATCGCTTACTCGAAAAGTCGCAGGAGTAGTGCAGTTTTTGCAAAGAACAAATGGGTAGAAGAAATTTTATTTGCGTTTATTATTGTTTGATGCATTACTATTATGGGGATATCTCGTTACATATCTTATGTTTACTTCTTATTTATGCATTTCATGTACTAATGTTACTTATATGAGCTGCATTTACATTATCATCGTCAATTTATTACATGTGTGATGATAACCCTTTTGGTTTTAACGAACATCTTAAAATGTTATAGGCCCTCGAAAATTGGTGAGCTAAAAGCTCTAATATTAAAATTTGGAATAAATGGCTTAGGCCTAAATTAAAAAATGTTGTCACAATTTTAAAAGTTAGTTAGTTTATTTGTTATGTGTAGATCGACTACTAAACTTAACAACCAGTATGCTGAGGCGCTAACATCGAACACTGTCGTCCAATTATCCTCATGACGAGTATATTCGTCCTGACGGAAAGGGATAGTATGAAAAGTATAAGTTTATTTTATAAAATTAAAAAAATGTCATTACTTTATTTTATTTCTTTGTTAACATTGATGCATTACTTATATAATTAGATGAAAACAGATTGAATTCTATGAAATATTATACTTGCAAGTTTAAGATAGTAAAAATAGTTTTTTATGAAAAGCAAAAATTATTTACAAAATAAACAGTACAAAACGTTAATATAAATAAGCTCTTACTTTATTCTTATATAAATAAATATATTCTACATTTTATGGAAAGTTCATGCAACTTGACTTGAGATAAAATGCTATTTACGACTACATATTTTACAGTAGCCTTATAATATTCTAAACAACTTCAATTTTTAGATTATATTGTTTTTTCATCAATTTTTAACTTGCCTTAGGCTAGTTATAGTAATGGGCCAAAAATCGAAAATGAAATTTTTACATTTCTCCATGTTTTGAAGGTTCCTGAACATTTTGGCTTACCTCAGAAAAAATCGGTGTGTGTTTTTATGTCCGCATTTTTTCGTTCACGTTTTTGGTCGACGGATCAAGCGATTTGAATGGTTCAAAAAACATTCGATTCTTTTTGATAGGGAGATGTGATGATTAGTTTTTTGCAAAGGCAGGTCCAGCAATTACAAAAATACGGAGCAAAGAAACTTAAAGACACTTGAAGTTTTAAAATTGATTCAGAATTTTGGGCTAAAACGTGTACGAACATTTTTCGACTCTTTGCTAATTACAAAAAAACTGCTTGGCCGATCGTCGCGCAAAACTGACAAACGATAGTCTTTATCGAGATACATCTTTTTGACAAAACGTCGATTTAAGGTGAAAAATCTGTTCACTTGTACACACATTGTACTTGCTCTAAATTTGGTCTCATTCGATTTAGAATGACTTGAAAGATTGAAAAGACATCAAATTGGCAAATCGGATTTAATGAAAACAGAAATTTTTCCTTTGGGAAGTAAATAATCTATTTAAAAATATTTAAAGAATATATTAATTTTTGTTGATTGTTGATTATATGTGGCAAATGGATCATGCACCATAATTAACCCTCCGTCGGTTGGTGGTGGCTGGACCACCATTCATTTTACATGCATTTATATGGGATAAATGAGTTTCTGCTGTCTTATTTATTAACGATTATTAGTAGTAAATATTTATAGTTTTGATTTTTTCTTTTTCTTACATTCTTTTGCATGTGTTGAGCTTGCCTATAATAAAAATATTACATATTATATTATATAAAAAAAAATCAAGAAATATAAAAAATCGTTGCTTTTTTGTTAATTTTTCTGTTTTATATCAATGAAAAACAATATTTATGCTTTTTCGGCGCCTTTGAAATGAATGTGAAATTCAAATGAAAACGAAATGAGGTGCGTCGCCTTTGAAATGAGCTGTAAAACTCAAAGTGAAAATATAATTTTACTACAGGTTTGCCAAAAAAAAATTCGAACTCAGTACGGGTAGAAAAATTGTTGATAATGGGTGCATTACTCGTCCGATTTTCAGTGTTTGCGATTACCAATAAGTTTGGTAGGCTTTCAAGAAACTCTCGTCATGAAAATACTAACATTTATGTTACAACACATGGCAAAGAATATATACAACGCAGTTTGAATGGAAAATACCATGAAAAAAGACAAAATACTGGTTTACATATATCAAAATGCGTATATTTCATACAAAATGTATGGGTGGTCTAGACAGACGTTTCCGACCGTTTGAAGTATTATAAAGTTAATATCCTTATAATTATCCTTCTGTACATTTTTTCGTCCTGATTTTATCATTGATCGACAGCTAATGAAATTTTAGGAAAAGTCAAGAAATTTCAAGTCGATAGAATTACTAGAAGTATTTTTTTTTTAATTGAAGTCGAAAAAAGTCACACCAGACCACACCGGCCGACGGAGGGTTAATTATATATCACTACATATGAAGTTAAGTAACATTTAATTTATAAGAGAACAAAAAATATATTATTTTATCCTGTGACCAAAAACCACATATGCTTCGCAGCATAACTCATAAAATACATGTTACCAAACAGTAAAAGCGATCCCTTCCAAGATGAGACTTGGAGAATTCGCCTTTCGCGTCTTGTAAATATCTCTCCTTCTGCTCGTGTCTGTGTCTGTGATTGTTGTCGCAAATTGCTAAAGCACTCTTTTTATGGACCATTAAGATAATAATTCGCAATAATAAAACATAAAACGACGCCAGGGCTCCGCATTCTGCATCTGCTATTTACTTTCGTATGCATTGTTGACACACACTTCTCTATCTTAATGTATCGATAAAGTGTATTTGTGCAGACGAAATTATCGAGAGAGCGAGAAAATTATCATTGAAAAATACTCTGTTAATAGTTTTATAATGCGAACACAATAAGAAGAACGATTTTCTTGCAGATGATTGTGGAACTAAGCGAAAAGTTACTAAACATTAAAATTTTGGAACTGGAATTGTAGAACAAACTTCATCATGTTTCAAACCGATTAAATTCATAGTTACAATATTGCTAGTTAGAAAGCTATACTCATAAGTTACTTTATTAACGTAAAGTAAGTTATTGTAATCGTCCAAAAATCAAAATTGAAATTTTTTACATTTCTTCACGTTTTGAAGGTTTTTGAACATTTTGGTATACCTCAGAAAAAATGAATGTGTGTGTGTATGTATGGATACAATTTTCGTCCCAGTTTTCGGGCGCATGGATCAACCGATTTGAATAGTTTAAAAAACATTCGATTTCTATTGATAGGGAGATGTGCTGATTGGACTATTTGCAAAGGCAGGTCCTGCAATTACGGAGATAAAGAGCAAAGAATGCAGAAAATAGAAATCGAATTTTTGAGAGAGCGGAGTAACCGATTTGAATGATCTAAAAAAACATTCAATTAGTAATGATTGGGAGAAGTGGTTATTAGTTTTTGGCAAAGGTAGGCCCGGCCATTGCAAAGATACAGAGCAAAATGTTAAAAAAATGGCACTTTTTGAGAGAACTAAGCGTCCGATTTAAATGATTCAAAGAACTTTCTGCTTGTTTCAACAAAATAATTGATTTTGGAAAAAAAATTGTTCCAACATATTTTTTTTTTTCAATTTTTCCATTTTTTTTTATATCGAAAATAAATCAAATTTTATTTTTATTCTGACTAAAGTTCTAATATACTTTAAATAAATAATTTTAACTTTGCAATTCAGTTTATATAATTCTTATAAATATTAGAGACAATGTTACAATATTTATAATAATCTATTTGAAAACATTTAATATTCCTCGAACATTTCGTTACGGTGTGGGATGTTCCAGCAATTTGCCTTAAGGCACGATGCCATACACACCACTAGTTAAAAATATCTTTCGTAACTAGTCACCTATGATTGACGTATATACTCGTCATGAAGAAATAGCAGATTTTCGTGTTTTGACGAGTATACTCGTCGTGAGTATAAAACGATGTCCATTTGATTTTAAAGTTGACAATTTTGAAAGAAACAAAATATATTCTCAAATGGAAAAATAGAAAATTTTGAAGCTATGGCTGTATAAAATGAGTAATAGCAAGAAGCAATTTACCTTGAGGCAAGTTGCATGAAAAAAATAAAGATTTTGCTATTAAAATAACTTTTCAAGTATGTGTGGAATGTACTTTGAAATTTTGACATTTTTGAATGTTTCTATTTTAACTACTTTTTGTAGGCCTATATTAACAACGCTCATCAGGACCTTTTGATAAAATTTTGATCATCATACAAAATCAATTTTTACAGTTTCTCAATAAAACTAATCAGCACGATTCCCGACTGATTTGTTTAAAACTGGTATACTTCATATTTGTTTCAAAAAAAATTCAGTATTTTGGGCAAAATGTGGACGAAAATCTCTGCAGTTTTTTTCATTAATTCTGAAGAAACGGCTTAGCTGATCATCTTGTGAAAATAATCAATCTTAATATATATCAAGTTTCTATGAATAATGAAATCGGTATAGTCGTTTTTTTTTAGAAAAAGTTGATGTATAGTCAAATTACACAATGACTTGAATAACTTGGATTTGAAATATTTGCGATTTATTAAATATTCCAAGAATAAATTAAAAACTTCATCATTGTCAAATAACGTTTTCAAATATTGCTTTATATTTATAATTTAATGTTGCAATTTTATTAGCTTTAGTATTACATTATTTTCCATAATATTATTTTTTAGTCATATAATGTGTATTATACATAGGGCATGATTTTTTTATCTTGCATTTGAAAAAAAATGCATTTTAGAGTGCAAACGTAAGTGTAGACTTTTTGATTTTTTACAAAGTATTAAGTTTATAGAAGAGTCGTATAAATAGTAGATTTTTACTATGATGATTCTTATAATAATTTTGAATAATCGTGATGTGAAACATCAAAAAGTGTGCCAAGTAGGACATATCACAATTAACTTAAAATATTACTAATAATGCCTATGAATATAATATATTAATATATATATATATGTATATATATATATATATATAATATATATATACATTTATTTATTTCCATTATATACCTCTTTTAGTAGAATTGGCTGGCCTGGTAGTTTAATTAACTTCCCGAAGGAGAAGTTTATGTTTTCATCAAAAAATCCGAATCGCTAATTTATGTTTTCTGGACGTTTCAAGCCATTCTGAATCGAATGAGACCAAATTGGAAAAAGTATTGTGTGTGTGTGTGTGTGTGTGTGTGTGTGTGTGTATGTGTGTGTGTGTGTGTGTGTGTGAACAGATTTTTGCCCGTAAATCGACGTTTTCTCCAAAACGGCTGGACCGATTTCAAAAATTTAAAGCCATTTGATGTATCTCGATGAGGACTATCGTCTCTGAGTTTTGTGCGGCGAACGGCCGGGCCGTTTCTTTGTAATTGCAGAAAAGTGAAAAATTTTTCGTCCACGTTTTAGCCCGCAACTCTGAATCGATTCTGAAAATTCAAAAACCGTTCGATAGATATTGGTTGGGAATCGTGCTGATAGTTTTTGGTAAAGATCGGCCGGGCCGTTTTTTGTAATAAAGTTTAAAAAAAAAAAATTTCGACGATTTTTATGATTATTTTTTTGACGATAGATACCATAGTTTTCTAGGTCATACTAAAATATTACGGCCCTACGACAACTGGTTTAGCTTTAAAAATTCGTCAAAGTTTGCAAAAATCAGTATGGTCTTTTTGGCATTTGTCAAAATTAGACTTTTGATCGACGTTTTTCTCAAAAACGCCTGCTGAACCGATTTAGAAATTTAAAAAGCCATTTGATGTATTTCGGTGAGGACTATCGTTGTCAGTTTTGTGCAACGATCTGCCAAGCCGTTTCTTTGTAATTTGAAAAAAACTTTTCGTCCACATTTAAGCTCATCCTACCGAACGATTTTAAAAAATCAAAAACTGTTCGAAAGATATTAGTTGGGAATGGTGCTGATTAATTTTAGGTGAAAATCTACCGAGCCGTTTTCTTGTAATTAACTGTTGAAAAAAAGTGTTAAATTTTCGTCCACATTTAAGCTCATCCTACCGAACCGATTGAAAAATCAAAAACTGTTCGAAAGATATTAGTTGGGAATGATGCTGATTAATTTTAGGTGAAAATCTACCGAGCCGTTTTCTTGTAATTAACTGTTGAAAAAAAGTGTTAAATTTCGTCCACATTTAAGCTCATCCTACCGAACCGATTTTGAAAAATCAAAAACTGTTCGAAAGATATAGTTGGGAATGATGCTGATTAATTTTAGGTGAAAATCTACCGAGCCGTTTTCTTGTAATTAACTGTTGAAAAAAAAGTGTTAAATTTTCGTCCACATTTAAGCTCATCCTACCGAACCGATTTTGAAAAATCAAAAACTGTTCGAAAGATATTAGTTGGGAATGGTACTGATTAATTTTAGGTGAAAATCTACCGAGCCATTTTCTTGTAATTAACTGTTGAAAAAAAGTGTAAATTTTCGTCCACATTTAAGCTCATCCTACCGAACCGATTTTGAAAAATCAAAAAACATATGAAGCCTCTGCCTAGAAAATATACTTCGTCTCCAAGGTCGTGAAATGACCAAGAATTCTTTACTTTAATCAAGTTATAATAATTATCATCGTTTTCTACAATTTGGAAAAATAATCGTATGCGTCGATACAATTTTGTCACAATGAGAACCACTTATGTATTCAGATATTATATTAATAATAATAAAAAGAATATAAAAAATATTTTTTTTATAATCAATGATAGTGATAAATATAAATTTCTTAATAATTATTAAATAAAAAGATCAAGTTGCTTATTCTAAAATGGATCGATTAAGTATACTATTTACACATTTCGGAAGTTCATGCAACTTGCCTCAGGCTAATGCACCTTCAACTAGTTTCGATATTTATTGATATCGGCATCGAAATAAAAACGGCTATGTTTATAGAGAAAAAAACAAATATTAAATCTAATATATACAATTTTTCCAACCTTTTATTGCTTTCGTTATTGGATATTTTATGTGCAAGTGCAACGGCCTGAATATTTATAAATACTGATGCCGGAGTCATAAAACATTGTATTGACGAAATAGTAGAATATGACGCCCTTTTCAATATCTCAAAACTTTTGTGATCTTGAAAAAGGAATTATCAAACCAGAATTGGAAAATATAATTTTAACTTGTGTTTTGTTACTTATAAACAATACATATTGCTGAAGTTTTATGAGGAATGGAAATAATGAATATTAGGAATAATGTAGTTTACTGGACACAAACTTGTGAATAAAGTGTGACTTAGCTAAAGTGTATAACGAATTTAAATAAAATACGTTACGTTGCAATATTATATCATATCTCTTTATAATGCAAACAAGTTTATTTTAACCATGTCACTCTTGTTTTAGAGCAATATCCATAAAATGCATACAATATTTCCACCTTGTATGCGCAAATGATATTGTATGCACATAATATAATTCATGTCGTCTCATACGTTTTTTGTTTAAAAATGAGAAAAATAAATATAATATTATTTACTCATTGTTACCAATTTGCATCACACATGCGGCGAAATTTGATACGAAAAAAATAGCATGCGAAAGATTTGCATATGCATTTTTTGTAGAGGTAATGAAGGTTTTAAAATATTTTTCATTTTTGGCTTTGTATAACGTTATTATTATTAGATTTAATGTTATAACTAATGTTATAATTTTTATTAAAATAGTGTAATTCATATAAAAATTAACGCTGGAGTTAGTTCATTGACAAAAATGCTAATTTAAATTTTGTTCATTAAATAGTGGTTGATACTCGTCATTTTATTGATGGAAAAATTGTTAACTTTTGATCGGAGATTTTGACATATTTTGGTTCTATTTGAAAACTGACTCATTTTATGTTTAAATAAAATGAAAATTTCTGCATTACTTTGTATTGAAAGTTCTTGGACATTTTTTCATACTTGAAAAAAAAATGGATGTATGTATATGTATCCAGTAAGGTTTATACAAAAACCCGACATTTGAGAAAACCGGTTTTCGAATTTTAATTTTACTAAAAAGCCGGTTTTAATCGGTTTTCGAATCTTATATAGAGAATACATTTTGCTCGAATATTCTGCAATTTATCCGCAAACTAAAAAATATAGTTTATCTTGATTAATAACTTTGAAAATAATAATTTTTATTCATGCATCATTTTCACATACAAGAATGAAAATATTTTTATGATAGTGAAAGGAAAGTTTTTGAATAAATAAAAATAATACATTTTTAAATACAAAAAATGCATAAAATTAAAAAAAAAGATAAAGAATATTAGATACATGTTGATAAATACTTGTTAATATCAATTTTAGTTTTGAAAACAATTAAGCTAAACTCAGGTATTGTCTGTTTTGAGCAATTTTATTAATTAATTTTAAACATTTTAATTGTTTTTTTTTTGTTTAATAAATATGATTTCAAAAAACTGAGAACGTCTATCGAATTGCTACTTAGACGTGTCCTTTGTTTACTACAAATTTCCAATCGAAAATAGAAAATACTGTGATACTTTTTTTTTTATTTATTTATTATTTTACAGCAATCAGAACAGTACTCATATTCTATGAGCTGCGTTTCTTATATATATATATAAACTAAAAAGAAAAAAACTAAATAAGAATAAATAAAAATAATTACATAAGAATACTGATACTTGCGACCAAATTATGCTTAATTGTTTTTAAAACCTGATATAATAATTCAAGTTTTCTGTTTTAATTTTTGGCTTCTATGGTTTAAAACTTTTTCTTTAAGTGAATAGAGGAAGTTAGTTCTTCAAGAAGAAATCACACTGATTTGAATTAAAACATACACTGGTATAAAAATCTAGATTAATATATACAAAACCTTTCTGGGAACCATTGCAGACTGATAAGATATCAAATGCTATAGAGATGATATGATTTCAAGAATCAAAACGCTTTCTATCTTTCTATCTATCTTTTAAATTGGCTATATTTGTCATTTTCCATTTATACATGAAAACCGATTTTTTTCAATAAAAAGGCAGTATCGATCGACTCTTCGGAATTACGGAGCAAAAAATAACATAACATCAGTTTTGGACGAGACGGAGCACCCGATTAGAATGATTCCAAAAATCATTGACGAATGATTTGAAGAATGACGTGAAAATGTATTGGATAGTTTTGGCAAAGGCATATCTTGTCGATTTAGAGACTCGGAGCAAAATGTACAAAAATATAGCAGTATTTGAGGAAACGGCGCATCTGAGTATAATGATTCAAAAAACATTCGATTATTATTGACGTTGTTAGTTTTAGCTAAATTTAGGTCCAACCTTTTGGTGATATGGAGCAAAATGTACAGAAATTGGCAGTCTTGAAAACTGAGGATACGAATTAAATTATTTAAAACCTTTCGACATATTGACGTGGACACGTGTAATTAGTTTTTTGGCAATGGCAGGTCCAGCCGTTGTGAAGATAAAGAGCAAAGAGTGCAGAAAATAGATATCGGGTTTTTGAAAGAACCGAGCATCCGATTTGAATATTCTAAAAAACATCAAATTTTTAATGATTGGGAGACGTGGTGATTTGTTTTCCGCAAAGGCAGGTCCAGTCATTTAGAAGATACGGTGCTAGTTGTGCAAAAAATGGAAGTTTTTGAAAGAAATAAGCTTCCGATTTGAATGATTCAAAAACTTTTTGCTTGATATGGACGAATGCTTTTGGAAAAAAAATTGTATCAAAATTTAAAAAAAAAAA
>NW_020537495.1:0-20953 GCF_003426905.1 Ctenocephalides felis
CCATCTTACTTACTTGAATCACCTTTTAATTGCAATTGGTAAATATAATTAATCAGTCGATCATGTAGTTTTTACAGAATCTTTTTTTTCTAAAGCTTTTTGGTTATTTCTACGACATGTGATTTACCAGAGTTGTTTACCTGCTTCAGGTGAATTTCGTTCATTTTTTATCCCTGGAACAAAATTAGATTATGCTCCCGACGGTAGCCTTCTTCGTTTCGATACAAAGTAAAGTCATGACAGTATATCATCATTATTTCTTAACGCAAACTCATAAAAATGATATGTTTCTTATACTATCCTTGATATAGGCATTTTCTTCGGGATATATTGCACGTCATAAACATTATATATGTTCGTGTTAAGGGTTAGGTGTGAGTTATTTATGCGTTCTGTATACCTACTAATATTAGAATTTCACTGCTGCTAATAGAGATGTACGCCGGTTTGTTTCAGGAAAAATTGAAGTTACCGGGAAAACTTTTTTGGTAGTTTCGTGAAATATTGGATAAGTCAGTCAAATGAATATTAATATTTTTGGGTAGACTGAGGATCAGTATAACCTTATATAACATATTAAAATCTGAAATTAACCATTGACTGCTTTTACCAAAATGAAGATTCGTACTCTATATTATCATCACAATATTGATATACTTGACATGAAACATAAAATAGAATCTATGTCAGAATTATACAAAGAAACTCTCTTTATGTCGTATCGAATAGCGTCTCGGGTGAAGGAAGGAATCATCCATCACCGGTTGAAGATATACAGGTTTCGGAGGCGAGGTCTACGAGTCTACGAGTCTACGGCAGGGGGAATGGTGTATCAACATCAACGCGAAGCGCACATTTGGGAACGCAGCAGTTACTATAAGATTTATAGAGAATAAGGTTCTAGCTCTGTCTACTTAATATATTAATGAACCAGTAGCGTAACAGAAAAACAGAAGTAGTAAAAATCAGATAAGTAAGAAAATATCTCAAAATATGTCAATATTTTCTAACAATTCTAATTTTTGTTCATCATCTGTTTCTTTTCACTTAACTTATTTCATTACTTCACAAAAATAATACAGGGCGTGCTATCAATATATGGACAATCGAAACATTGACATAACAAACAAAAAATGAAGAAGTCATTTGATTGACGTTGTTTTTTTAACCTAACTGGAAAAAAATTGTAAGGCTTTAAATTTGAATAAAAAAAAAAATTTATCAAAATTTATTGAAAATTATTCAAGTTATTCAATTTTTATTGACCACCTAATAATGGCGAGGATAGACAGTATAAAAAATTTCCCAAAACATTTTCAGAAAAGAAACAACAAGCTTAATCAAGAAGCAAGGCTCGACAAAGTAGGAACTAAATTGAGGTATACACCTTAGATAATCTGCCTCCGCCAACATAATATTATTGAAACCGATAGGTTTTATACATAGATTATTAATAAGTAAATTTACTATACTTAAATATAATTTTTCTACGTCCTTGAGTTTAAAACCGACATAGTTATATTAAGAACAGGTGAGCCGCCTAAGGAAGAAACTCCTTGGTATCATCACTATAGGCAAAGGGCGTATCACGTGCGTTCTATATTCTAGCATAATATCAGGATTATTGCAATGAATTCCGAAAGGGATCAACGTTAGATGTACGATACGTCAAAGGGTATTTGGAAATACTGTTTGTAAGTACATGTGATCTATCAAAAAGTTGTCATCGGAGACATATAAAAATTGTAAATGTTAGATATCTCACATATGAGGTAGATCTAACGTTTTGTACGATTTAGCAGAAATAAGTTTAATCATTTAGAATTTATATCAAAATTCTCGAAGACAAGTGCTTGATCAAAACAAGTATCTACTCCAAGCAACTTGTTTCTTGAAAAATGTAGAGAATACAATATGTAGTATATATGCTACAAGGTGCTAATTGAGATTCTGCAATACACAACCAGTATAATTGGGTAAATAAATTAACAGAAAAAAAAGAAAAGTATATTTATATAAAGCAAAGGCTAATACCTTCTTACGTAGTAGTTTCAATAAATATAATAAAACATTATTGTAATATAATTAAAACTGTAGTATAATCTATTCAAAGTTTCTAAAACAACTGCTATGTTATTTCAGTTATTTACACGAAGCTCGATTTATAAAAATAGTAAAATTGCAAAAAAGAACAAGAAATATTTTAAAATCATATAACAATTGCCATTATAGTATTTATTACCTACTATCCTGATAAATGAATTGTAGAGTAACTATATTATCCATACAAAACATCAATTTTTTCATTGCTTATTCATTTTCGTTTTATTGCACAAATTGATGATTATAATTATTAAATTCCCTCATAATTGAAATATTTGCATTTCGTTAAAATAGCTATTGAAAAAAATATGATAAAATACTTTAGAGAATTTGCGTTTCGCTTTCATAAAAGGCAACTATGCCAGCTGACTAATTCAATATTTAAAGAATTTTATGCATTTTGTCATCTGATTACATGGCACGTAAAGCTAATTAATTTCCATAAACAATGCAAAACGGTACATATAAAATTACTATAACTAATGACAATGACTATATCATGATGCGACATGATTAAATAGTTTTTACCATAAAATAATATTTAAAAGCATGCCAAAACTATAAATATTTTCAGAAGAATTTCTTTATAATAATTACACCTATGTAATTAGTAATTTGGACGTAATTATTTTGCAGCAATGCACCCAAAGGGTAATTTGCGCTCTTTTTAAAATCCTGATCAAATATGATATTTATATATATATATATATATATATATATATTATTTTTATACAATAACTTGTGATCGTAATGTAAGTCAATTATTTGATAAATCTTGATAAATTTCTAATATGATATTTGTTAGAACTTTTTTAAACAGTCCTCAGAACTACGAGTTATAAGGTGATGTGATGATACTTTTCACTACGTAGCTTTTTTCTTCGGCAACCCAAAGGTTTCCAATCTATGCTTGATATAATTCAGACTGAAAGACTAGTGGTTATAAATTTGTCAATGGTGATCATATGTTATAAAGCCAGATTATGAATGAGTTTAGTTTAATGAGCTCACTCGAAAATTTCAAAATACTTTGTATGTATTTTTAAATAAAAAAATTGACAAAATATCATAAAAATGGGCAAACCAATATCCAAACTTACTAAAAAATACTTATTATAATATTATGTAGTCAGTAGTTATAATATAACTACTGACTACATAATATTATATGTTATATGTTTGAATGTAACAGCTATTGGTGTGAATCAGTTGGTTGGATGATGGCTCTGTGATGGAATGAGATGTATAATTTCTGTTATCCAGTAAAGAGAGGCTATGAGGTAGGCCATGAAATGTGTAATGGTTGTGTGTGTGTTGATTAGTGTAATAGTTATGAGTTGGAAGGATTGACTGCCTAGTAAGCGTGTGTATCAAAATTATTAGCTACGAGATATCTCGCAGAGGCGTTACTGAAGAAAACAGCTGTGCTGGTTGTTACGAGTTATCTAGTAGTGATTTTTTATGATAAAAATTAGTGTAAATGCATATACAATATTGTATCAGTAAGATATACTGTTAAGAACTATTATGTATTTATAATAATATTTTATGTTTAACACATTTTCATTAAAATATGTTTGTAATTTGGTTATGTTTGAACCGCCAACAAGTACAGATTAAAAATATCAACACCCAATAATGTAAGTTACAATTTAAAATAAAATCTATAAATCTTAAAAAGTGTTTGTTTTGACATATCAAGAAGAGAACCCATAATTAATATCTCTTCATTTGGTGGCAGCGGTGGGATACAAACATATTTTAATGAAAATGTGTTAAACATAAAATATTATAATAAATACATAATAGTTCTTAACAAAACATATATTGTTTCTGTAAAATTTTATGTATCCTTCAAAATATAACCTTGACACCCAGGGCAAAACGCTCTAAAAATGTCTGGCGTTCATAGAGAATCACATAGTCCAGAAGGATTGCAGTATTGATTATGACTTTACTATACGAAAGTTTTAAGTCTTTTACTATTCCAATTGGTTATTCAACAAATTATCAAATATACAAAATATAAGTCCTCGAAATACAATAACTGTGCCCATGGCCTCTAATTCCGCGGTAACGTTCCGAACTTGAACGTTACCCTCGCTCACCACACTTAATTTATTTTATGAGTTGTGTTTATGAGCGGCCGAATTGTTTTGCGTTCGCCACGGTTCGGTTCAGAAGAACGACGTGAGGTAGACGGTAGACGGTAGACGGCTTCCATTCACGGAAGCTGCAAATAACCGACACGGGGGTTAGAGGGAGAGCTGGTGGAAATAAATGATATAAGTGAATAATTAAATTTTCTTGATAATTTTGACATATAGTAGTATGAGTAAAAATTATTTTGCACGCATTCATACCTAAAAATATAATATCAAGTAAATATGAGCTTTCTAGGGCATTGCTTCAAAAATTTTAAATCAGAAATACCTAGGCCTCACTGATAGCTTAGCAATTTAGCAATATAATTTAATCAGTTTGATTGGACCTGAATCAGAGGTCCTGAAGAGCCCGATGAGAAGCAATATGACATTAGTTTGAACTTGGAAAAATAGATAGCATATGTTTCAAAGTGAAAATAACCCTCACCCCTCTTTGTTGATTCTATAAATATTCGCCTTACACAGAAATGGCAATAATAAAAAATCATCATACAGAGATGAAATTTTAGGTTTGCATCTGTAAAATCGACCTAGATTTAAGTTAAATCAGCACAATAACTTATAAGAAACTTGATTTCTGATTACTGTTCAACACAAATATAAAAAACCAACTTGGGCTGTAAGTTAAAAAAGTATTGAAATTTGTAAGAATAGCTGTAAGATTGGGTTCTTATAGTCGCTTGATTAAATATAAAAAAAATTATGGAATAACAGACACATTGTAATAGAAATAGATGCAAAAACAATTGCCGATGTCCAGTTACTATATTATATTATAATTATGATCTAGAAAAGTTGCAGTAATAGTGATACATCCTTGGCAAAGTGTGCAGTTTTGAGCCTGGTAAAGAAATCTTAACTTTATGAATCAGTCATAAATATTAATCATTGAAGAAATAGACTCTTGCTAAAAATTTTACCATTTTCTTCAAAAATGTATTATATTTAATATTGAATAGATTGCAACTTCTACTGATATATCCTAAAGCACATATAAAGTATTAGGATAGAAAATCGCACGTCAATGTAGATATTAAAATTAAAGCTTGCATTCGAGGAGGCTATTAAAAATATAATCAAAAATAATATGATACAATTATGAGTTCAAACAAACAATTCTTATTAACATGAAAATACTTGTATTTGATCATCTCTTTTATTAAATCCAGGAAGCTAATGAATGTATCAATTTTAAAAAACCTTCTGTACAGATTGTGTCCAATTATTATCCACAACCGATAACTTTGATTGATATAAATCATGATGATATCAACAAATGAAAATAACAAATAAAGCAAATTTAATCCCCACAACTAGCCAAGTATATTAGAATTTATATTAATGAATAGTGCATGTATAAACTAAAAGTCTGAAGAATCAAGCGCTCTATGGTTGAGTAGATTTTTAAAACTTTTATTTTTTTACTCAGGGTTTAATCAATCAATGTCTCTTTATGGCAGACTATAAATTATACGAAAAAAGTCAATAAAAATAAAGATTATAAAATGTAAATTACTTAAAATATTTATCAACTATTATTAATTTGGATGAACTTCCGATTGAACCGTCTTCAATAACAAAAATCAGTATTCCCAAATTATATCTGTGCATTATTAGGTCCCTAATGCTCTCCTATTAGACATTTTACCTGTTATACCCAATGCTGTGAATTAACGCATAACTAAACACTGGGAGTGAAAAAAATCAACCATTTCCGCACGAAACAATAAACACCTAACTCAATGAGGAAAATGTTGGAATTTCGAGCAAAATATAAAGGAAAAATAATAATCTCTGTTCTAAAATTATATAACATGATTAATCTATATAAAAAATTCGTTATGATATTATATAACTTAACTGTATGTAATTATTCATTATGTAGTCAAAATATCTCCCCTATTATCTATATTTAATTTTTTTCATATCTGATTTCACAATGACGCATGTTAACATGTAATTAGCCTGGTACACAGATTTGTTCAGGATTTAGCATTTTAGGCATGGATTACATTCATCAATAAATGATGAATTATGGATGGAAACAACAAAAGCTCGTCGGATTATTTTTCCACGTCGATTGTTTTCATAAATTTTCAAATCCTAGATTGGTATTTTAGAGTTCTGAGTATTAGAGTATTATCATAAAAGCCATAGATAAATTATAAATTTAATCAATGAGAGAGAAGTCAGATTGTAATAATATTGTGCATTATTACAACTGCTTGCTAGAAGGAAAGTAAATTCTCTTATGGGATGAAATATTTTGTGTTCGAACACATCAAATATTTGCTTATTTTTTAGTGAGTAAACAAGCAAGCGGATGCAAAATATATGCATTTAAAATTGTTACAAAATTACAACACATTTTCAATTTTTTTTTTATTTATTGAAATTCTAGATAAAAATAGTAAATGAGCAAGCAGATGCAAAAAATATGCTTTTAAAATTGGAACAAAATTGCAACAACATATTTCAATATTTTTTATAATTATTGAAATTATAGATAAAAATATTTTATATTCCGATATATAATTTTATATTCAGAAACGAACGAATTCCTAACATTCTATAAATTGATTCGCAATTTATCAATCACGTCATACTTTTCTGACATACATATTGAATTTAGAGAATCCAGACTAGTTTTATTAAAATAAAATTATCCATAATCTTGCAGATCAATAAATCTTATAAAGATTAGGCAAATATTATTGCATTTAAAATAAAATTAAAATTAAATTAAGCTATGGCAAATATTAATTGATTTAAGTATCAATGAATTAGATTAATTGTTGGCATGCAATTCAATTTATAATAATAAATAAATGAAAATAAAATATCAACCTACTTACAAAATTAAACCTTAACAATCCTACAATATACATACATTTTTATTGCTAGATTTTACTAATTAGTATCCGTTTCACAAAAAGTAGATTTTAAATAATTAATAAGCATGTTAATATATTAATATGCATAATTATAAAATATTATATCTACCATATTTTTAAATTCCCGAAGTAGAATTTAGTAGTTAATGTTTTTGCAAAAAAAGCTTATTTCCTTTTTTAATTTTATTTTTTCTCGTCGTTTGATGTAAATTTTGGTTCGAATAAATTACAAAAAAAAACAAAGATTTTGAAGAAACTTTATTTGATCATATATTTCATAGTCTGAAATAACACTCTAAAATATTATAGGCCTACGATGAGCGGTTGAATTATACAAAATTACCAGAGTTTGGAGCGCCCCACGGCTAAGGGATTCTAATTGGAATCTAAGCCTTTCGTGAATATGTAGATTTCATAGGTATTACTGATTACTGTGTTTTATAAGTAACTAATAATTACAGTTGACGTCTTCAATTAAAAAAATACATTTTTACCACCCGAAATGAATGAAACAAAATATGTTAAACGAACTAATTTTATTTATACAATTACATATATTATAAGTATGTCTCAAAGACATAATTTGGAAATCGCAAAGATTAATTAGTGAATATTTAATGAGATTTATTAATAATTGATTAATTACTGAGAACAAAAATTTTAGTTTCGCAATAAACAGTAAAATAGCTGAACCTAAACTTTTATTGATTTAATTAAGTTAATTAATTAAGTTAATGAATTAAGTTTGCCTTGATGCAAAATGCATCTCACAACTAGTTCAATTATCAATTTCCAGTTTCAATTTTTAACTTCCCGTAGTGTAAGTTATAGTAATCGCAAAAAATAGAAAAGGAAAATGTTTATATATTTTTATGTTTCAAAGGTTTCTGAACATTTTGGCATAGCCTAGAAAAAATTAATGTATGTGTGTGTATGTGTCGGATACAAATTTCGTTTCTATGCAAATTTCTAAAGCAATGCAATTGCTTTGCAAAAAGTTCAAAATATAAAAAAAATATTTTTTCAAAGAAGTATTTTATTTCAAAAATGTCAATTTTTTTCAAAAATTTTAAATTTCTCAAAAATATAATTTTTACAAAGTTTAAAAAAAAAGTTTACTATTTAAAAAAATATATTATTGGTACGGAAAGTACCAGCAATTTACCTTAAGGCACGATGCCAAATACTAGTTTTTAATGTATCAGTTCAAAAATAGAGATGGAACAGATTATTCGAATAAACGCAGCAAAATCTTAAGAAAGGTCTTCTATCAACCTCAATTCTTTGTCCAACATTTCCACCTTTCTCATCACAATGTATGATATCCGCCGAAAGCAAAATACAACTATTTTCCCGCTAGGATCTTCAATAAAACATACGTTAATACGGTCTCTTGGAAGACGAGAAATCGCTCGGGCCCATCTATAGGCGGCATCCATTTCAATATTTTCAATTTCAATAAATCACACTCGAATGGAGTTTAATGTATACTCGGCGCGTCATATCAGGACGACAGGGGGGCGATGAGACGAGGACGAGATGTACCTTAACCGGGGAAAGTCGATGAATATAAAGGTAGATGGAGAGGAGCACGAGGCGCTTAAAAAATATGTGTCGCATAATTTGATAAGTTATATTCATGCCGATGTGAGACGTTTCTCAAAGGCAAATATAGGCGTTTGACAAACGGCATTCGAAATTCGCGTGTATTCGACAATATATCATTTTAAATGAAAACTGGAAGTGTATATTTCAGATATCGCACACGTAAACATCGTATGATTCGATAGCAGCAGAAGGAATGGGGGATGCGCTGTGATGTGATTTATTATATTGTTTACTTGAATATGAAAGATTTTAAAAATCGCTTTTGATAAAAGTCAAGGTATTTTGGATTTGATAAAAAAGCTATTATTCATATATAATTCGTAACTTTTTTTGTACAAGGGTCAGGAAAATTTTCCACTCAAAACCAACAGTGAAGAATTGTTTAATAGAAATGATACCAAAGTATGCTTTCATACGATATCTAGACTAATTCGTAGAATATTCTATGCTATCGCGTTGTATGAGAACAGCTCTATAAGAAACTGAGAAATAGTATTTTTACCGTGTTATGTAGAGACCAAATAACTACATAATACCTAAATTGTTTTTACTGACATGAAAATGTTATAAAATATATAGATATTTTTATTCAATTCAAAACAAAACTAATCTCAGCTAAAAAACTTTTCTTAATAAAAATTTCAGCAGATTTTTTTTGGAAAGACTGACGTTCTTAGAAAAAGCTGAGACATCTCTAAAACCGATGTCGTTTTCAAGCAGAATCATGTTAGAATGACTAATATTCTGTGTAAGAGTTCTGGCACTAGCACTACTTACTAAAACTGATGAATAATAGATAGAATCTATGTTTACCTACACATTGTTACTACACTTTACTAAATATTTGACACAAATTTAAAGTTGAAACATTCAATAGTTTCTGAAATATGCGAGGTTGATGGGTGGCTGGCTCCGCTCTCAATACTGGTATTGAAACAGATTGTACATTTTCAAAAATGCATAATTCGATTTTGATGAAACTTGACATACATTGTCCCTAACTATTATTAATATTTGACAAAAATTTATATTTCGAACATTCAATAGTTTCTGAGATATTGATGAGTGGCTGGCTCCGCTCTCAATACTGGTATTGAAACAGATTGCACGTTTTCAAAAATACATAATTAGATTTTGATGAAACTTGACGTACATTGTCCCTAAACATTACTGAATATTTGACAAAAGTTTAAAGTTGGAACATTCAATAGTTTCTGCAATATGCGAGGTGGATAGATGGCTGGCTTCGCTCTCAATACTGGTATTGGAAAAGATTGTACATTTTCAAAAATGCATAATTCGATTTTGACGAAACTTGACATACATTGTCCCTAATCATTACTAAATATTTGACAACAATTTAAAGTTGGAACATTCAATATTTTCTGAGATATGCAAGGTTGATGGGTGGCTGGCTCCGCTCTCAATATTGGTATTGAAACAAATTGTACGTTTTCAAAAATACATAATTCGATTTTGATGAAACTTGACATACATTGTCCCTAAACATTATTAAATATTTGACAAAAATTTAAAGTTGGAACATTCAATAGTTTCTGAGATATTCGAGGTTGACGGGTAGCTGGCTCCGCGCTCAATACTGGACCCCCAAATATTGTTTTCCCTGTCGTGGACCCCTTGAAGTTTCCATGGATCACTTTGGGAATAGACTCATCCTAAAAGGACAACAAGTGAAATTATAGGAATAAAAAAGGCTTGAAAAATAAAAAACTATTTGAGAATTGACAATTTAACTATTGTAAGAGATTTTTGAGTTTGACAGAGATTAATGTACAATGAATGGGGTTTTTAACTTGAGCCAGTTTATTTATAATAAACTTGTTTATTCTCTTCTGACACAAGGTCAAAATAGTGAATTTCAGTTTTTATTATTATTTTTAATCGACAGCTGAGGCAGCTATTTGAACAAAATTGTTTTGCATTATTAACCGGAATGATTGTTATTTTTTAAATAAAAAAATAGAAAAATATTCAGTACTTTTATAGCATTTTTAGAAAAGGGTTTTATATAGATTTTTAGTTTAGTGGACCCTTTAGCTCAAATAGGAGCAGTTTGTTTAAAACTTCTATTAGTTGATTGAAAACCTATATAACACCATAAAAATAAGATCCCACTTACGATAGCTGCACATTTCCATAACCACTTCTTGCCCAGTACAATGTAGGAATGTACATATGCAAACATATTATCCTCAGAAGCAACAAATTAAATTTTTATCCAGGCGTTCCAAAGCGAACTTCATGCCTCAAAAGATTGTATTTACGTTCAAAAACAGAGCGGCTCTTCTTTGGCAAAGTAAACCGGTATGTGATAATGCTCAACATGCAACGTTTTCTATTCACCATCGGAGTTATTTTAATCAGATTAATCTCGGATATTCGCGATCACACAGAAATAATACAAGCGATTCGTCGTACACTCACGGAATCCACGCAAAATAACATACAGAGAGAAAAAGCGGCGGCAAAAAATATAAAAAAACAACAAAGCGAAAGAGGAATAAGCCCGTTGGAACAGTAAATCGCACGCTGTACATTCCTAGTGACAAATCTCTTCCATTCGGGATGTGCGTCTGCTCTTAGGTTCAGTTTTTTTTTGTCCGGATTCTGTCCGGAAATAAAGAATCAGTTTCTCTGGTGACTCCCTGGCTTCCGTTATGGCCAAGCTGAGATCGAAACATGGTCGGAAGTGTTATCTGCCCTTTGTAGTAGGCTTCGAATTGATGCCAGGAGAAGTAATCTATAGACGAAACTTCTTCTGTGGCTATTACAAAAGAGAAACGATCTCATTTATTCAGGTGACAATGTTATATGAATTACTGGATTACAGAACATGACAAGAATCACATATGTATACTTTAATAAATTGTAAACGATCACCTATTAAGTCATCTTAGTTTAAAAACTTCATATACATAGTATACCAAATGCTATGATTTTTTTTTACTTTATTTAACAGCAATCAGAATTTGCAAAATTCTATGAGCTAATGTGCTTATGTTTGAACTCACTCACACAGTGAACATACTCCCACACAGTCATACACACACACACATAAATAAATTGGCTGAATTTTAAAAATTACAATAGGTGCCACTCCATTGAGTGGTCAACTAATCTGACTGAGGTATATATAAGAACTGAGTCTGGTCTGGAAAAGACAGGCCCAGCCGTTTGAGACATAAGGAGCTGAATGTGCAAAAAATGGTAGATTTTGAGATAGCAGAGCATCCGATTAGAATGATTCAAAAAACCATTTTGCTTCTATTGACAGTGTGAAGAAACGATTAGTTTTATGGAAATTCTAATGCTGACTTATATACTTTAACTAGTGGTATATGACATCGTGCCTTAAGGCACATTGCTGGAACTTCCCGTACAGTAACAAAATGTTCGAAGAATACTGAATGTTTTGAAATAGATTATTATTAATATTGTAAAATTGTCTAATATTTATAAGAATTATATAAACTGAATTGCAAAGTTGAAATTATTTGTTCAAAGTATATTAGAACTTTAGTCAGAATTAAAAATAAAATCTGAATTACTTTCGATATACAAAAAAATTTTTTTTGAAAAAAAAATGAAAAAAAAAGATGAAAAAAAGTTGAAACTAAATTGTTTTTTCAAAATCAATTATTTTGTTAAAACAAACAGAAAGTTCTTTGAATCATTCAAATCGGACGCTTAATTCTCTCAAAACCTGCCATTTTTTGCACATTTAGCTCCGTATTTTCGAAATGACTGGGTCTGCCTTTGCCAAAATCTGATAAACACTTCTCCCAATCATTACTAATTGAACGTTTTTTTAGATCATGAAAATCGGATGCTCCGTTCTCTCAAAAACACGATTTCTATTTTCTGCACTCTCAATAGGAATCGAATGTTTTTTGAACCATTCAAATCGGTTGATCCGTGCGCCCGAAAACGTGACTGGAAATTTATATCCATACATACATTTACACATCCATTTTTTCTGAAGTATGCCAAAATATTCAGAATCCTTCAAAACGTCGAGAAATGTAAAAATTTTCAATTTCGATTTTCGGCCCGTTACAATAACTTACCCTACGGGAAGTTAAAAATTTAATAGTTGATTATAGTTTAAAAATTCATATATACCTAAACGTACAGCTAAAATAAGTAGAATTTGATACACATCCAATGTAAGTAGTTTTTCTGATTCCTTCTGCTGAATTATTAGAAGTACATAGAATTCTAAAAGAAGGATCTTGTTTATCTAACCGTATACACTTTTTTCCTAATTTAATTCAGTGCTATACCTCTAATAGTATTTGCTTTATAGTGATAGTATACATTTCCAACGTATATAGGAATAGAGATACTCGTCTCTTCGGGCAGTGAACCAAATTCACTTGCTCGATATGTTTCTAGAGATATAGAGAAAACCGGGGTCAATAGGAATGGTTCTATAAAATTGTTAAAATTGCTATTTTTATTTTTACGTAATTAGTTCTATCTCTCGATATTTATCTTTCTTGTGATTGTGATTTATTGTCTTCATAATGGATTCAATATAAATTTGTGTATATTTTCTAATTGACAGTAAATAAGTGGGTCTCATCGTGTTTGTATATAGTAACTATCTTTAAAATCTGAAGGGTTTGTGGATTATGAAATTCTTTTAAACTTAAAATAAATTAAGATATAGATGTAAGAAGTCAACAAAATAAATTTTTCTAAATTACAGAACATGTAAAAAATTGTACGCTACAGAATCGAAAAAAAAGTTTACATAGGATTAGATACATCTAAAATCATGTATCAAAGGTAAAATTGTATCAAAAGCATAAAAATTGAAACATGTTGACAAAATTATATAAAAGACATCCAAGCAAAATGTAATAAATAATCACATTTATATGTATACACAGGTGTAGTCAGGTGTAGTAAATCCTTTGATTACGTTACATTTATTTCTAATAATTTTGCAACAAATTTACATAAAAATATTATACAAGAAACCAACGCCTGTATCCTGTATATATCGTTCCACGTCTCTTAGGAGAAAAAAACTTTATTACTCGCATTTCCGTAAAATAAAATACAGTACCGACATCAAAAGGATTTCTTATAATCGTGTCTACAGACCAACGGCAAATCGAAGTAATGTTCGAATCGTAGATTGAAAAATGTTGTATTAAATATAAATTTAATAACTTCAGAAAAGAGTAATATTTATGTACAAGCAATCTTTAAGTAATGATCAGTAAAAGATATATAAAACGTTGCTGTAATTTAATTAGTTATTGAAGTTAATTGATTACTGATAATTAGAAATATGAAATTATGAGCTTGGAGTGTGAGAGACCTTTTATAAAATAATCTGGGAAAAATCGTGACATGAAAGTGAACTTATAATAAAAAAAACCTAGATTTGTATTTAGTAATCAACATGTTCCGTAAGAATACTATATGAACATTTATATAAAAAAATAAAACGTTGGACAAAAAACTGGACACTGGTAAGACAGTTTTCAGTTAATAGATGATGTTGTGATAAACATCATGTATTTACAAAAAAAAACTTTATTTATTTACACACAAGGAATTAAAAAAAATATAACAAGATTCAGCAAATCGTCATTTTTTCTTAATATAACAAAACAAGCAAAAATATTGAAAGTTGTTAGTACTGATAATATATTTCGAACACATAATTTTGAATTGGTTTGGGGTTTTAAAGCTGCAAATATGTTGATTCATTCTCCTATAATTGTATTATAGGAAACTTTCTCCAACGTAACAACAATCACAATCATTACAGTTCATTAACAAATGGGTAAACCTTTCATTTGGATTCTTAGATTTTAAAACCGTGAAGAAAGAATTAAAAATATTTTGTGTAAATGAATGTATGAATTACCATCCTTAACAATTTAATGATATGTTATATATCATTAATATTATAAGTTGTAGTCCTATTGTCAGAAATATTACACGTGATGAGAAATAGATCAAGTTTTGTCAGCCTGCCTCGAAATTTCCTAAAATTATCATATTTTGTTTTCAGCATTTTAATACAAATGTTCTCAAAAGCTAAACTAACATGTTTCGTCAAAATAAATTAACAAAATAATAAATACGTAATCCTATTTCCGGCCACGAGGCCAAAACGTCTTATAAAAATATACTCTTTGGCTGTGGCTGTGGGTTGCATTGTATTTGATATGATATAAGCCTTCTATATAAATTCTCGGTATTTGTCAAAATTATATTTCGACTAAAGCCAATTGTAATCGATTAAACTCTAACCTTTACCCAAAAGGTTTATCCATGAATAGTTAAACTCGAACGCATAACCTTCTGCCAACCTGGTAGTATTTATTAAATAATATTTTCCCTCTAAATTCCAAAAATATCGCCGATGTCTGGTCCTCTCTTTGTACCTGTGCTTAATGTTCTCAAGCGGACATGAAAAGGTAAGAAAATGGTAGAGGAGAAAAACAAACAAAGAGATTCCGTACGTTCGCTAACGAATCGATAAATCGATAAATTTCCATTCTGGCTCTGTTTCCCTCAAAACGAAACTCTTTCGTCGATATCATTTTTCTGAAGCTTAGATACATATTACACAAAAGACTACAATGTGGCGTTGATACTTTATATGATAATCTAGATTATTACATTTATGAGACTGTATTGTTGTGTATACTAGGATAGAATATGTTCAGGATAAAGTGCTATTGAGACTTATTTTGAAATGTACACTGGAGGTCTGATGGTGAACATGCTCTTTTTATGAGAATTGTGTCTCAAAATAATAAACAACTTTATATTGTTCTATATTATTTATTGATAATTTTGATTTTTTCGTGTAATTTTGCACTCAAAAGGTTTGAATTTTGCATAAAAAATATTAATGGACTTGGTGATTGTATACAAACAATCAGAGAAAGACAAGATAATCAGAGCATTACGTTATTCATTTAAATATTGTTATATAATTTCACTCAGCACAAATTAAACACAAGAGATTAATTGGCCGATACAGCCATAAAATAGACCAATGTTACGGCAGGGCTATGTAACGTTCCAGTTTTCATACAAAATACTACTAAATACTGTCAGAACACCATGTTTTTGTATTTTATACATAAAATGCAACTTATGATAACATGTTTTTTTTAGACATTCGTGCGTTTCCTAGGTCTGAGATTTCCATCAGAAACGCCAGAATGCATAACAATCACATAGAATTTTGACAGTTTTCAATACCACTTTATTTATAAATATTAGGGTATAAGAAACAGATGTTTGCCGATTCTTAGTCATAGTGAAGATTATAAATTTTCAAAAAAAAATTGTTTTGGAGTAACAAAATATCATGGAAATTTTATATATATATATATATATATATTTTAGTTTCTAGTTAATTTACAAATTAAAATATTTCTAAAGTATAACTTACTCCAATGATGTGAGAGGAAACCACCGACAAAGAATTTGAAATCTTACCTGTAAAAGAAGAAAAATATCAATTAGTACTTATAATTATAATGTTATTAATTTTAAGGATATGAATATTTATAAATATAACAATAGCATGGAAATAAAAATATACGTATGCCTGACAGAGATATAAATGATATATTATAATTGAAAAGAAATAGAATTTGACAAAAATCATAAAAATATTAATAGAAAAAGTATACGGCTTAAGTACATAGCTATCTTTATTTTGGCTGGAACAACATGCATGCATGGCCAACAACAAAAAAATTAAAAACATTTTATTTTCTTTTTAATAAGTAAAAAAAATCTGGCTTTTAAACAGAAAATAGTTAAAAATTTATATTAAAATAACTGTTGATGTTATTGCAAATGAATAAAAAGCTCATAATCAATCTTCATCAAATTTTGCTGTGGTTGAACCATATAATTGTCATCAAATCGCCCATATATATAATAAAATAATCGAATTTCCATAAATCATCTACAATAGACGTTTGCAGTTACATCAACGTCGATAATTCTTGACACGTTGTCTCCATATATCTTACAATACCCAAAATGCATATAAATAATATATTTGCCCGGCCAATTATAGACGCCGTAAATCTTATAAAGCAAAACCTACAGTACAGTATACAGTATGCTGTAACCGAGGTGGACAGTGGACACTTCTCTTTTGGCTGGTGTGATCAACGACCTAGTCCTGGTATAACCGAATATAGCACTTTAAACTTACACACAATATCCATCTGCGTTGTATAGTGGACACTGATTCTCAAAATAAATGAAAAAAATATCTAGAACATTGCTAGGTAGATATGAACTACCTACACGTTACAAGTGCGATCTCTATTGAATTTAAATTCTATTTAATTTATTTTTACAAAAAACTCTAAAATTGTTCATGATATTGGAGTATCCATAATAGTAATTGTAATTGTAATTGTATCCTTAATAATTATAGTAAATGTATAAACATTGTATCAATGCAGCATGCCCAGTCTAAAATTTTGATACTGATCACCATTGCTCCTTGAGAAAGGTTCGCCAAATCACCAAGAAGATCTTACATCACGATGTCAATATTGAATATATAGACACAGAGATAAAACTAGCTAGTGTTGAATAATTTCTGAAACTAGAGTATATCATGCAGATACTATAGTCACTGTAACACTAATCTCAAGAATACTAAAATAGAAATCTCTAATAGACAATATTTAAGACCATTAGCACTTTGGAGAAAGGAGTGACAGCCATTGATATTTTTTTCGATTATTTGCGAGCAGATTGATTATTTTTTATTTTTTGCAATTACTATAATTTATCCTACATAAAGTCAAAAATTAGTTACAAAGACGTAATTTTTAAAAATTAACATAAGGGCCAAATTTTTGGTAATTAATTTCTAGTATATAATAAAATCATAGAATAAATTTGAAAAATGTTATTAACTCCCCAAAATAAAAAATATTATTTTGTTCAATTGTGTAATTAAGAAGTTTATTTTTTATTTTTTCGTCAATTAACTACAGACAGAATTTTCCTCCGTCCACATTGACAACAAAGGGCAGTAAGCGAAAACTAAAACGATTTGAAAATACAATGCATCAAACTTCCTGCCATTCGTTTTTGTTTTAGTTGTTCTCCAATGCGAAAAAGTTATCGAAGCGTTGACCCTGCCGCAGAGTTAGTTTTCAGCAAACTAACGGAGGACCGTGGAGCGAGTTTCGTCCAACGAACTGTAGTTGGAGGTGCATATGGATGAAACAGATATGAACAACTCAATTGAAATAAGGGATTAAATTGGAAATATGATAAATAGTAAACAAAAAAAAATTATCATATATGGTATGTACATCAAATAAAACAATAGACTTCACTCAACTCAATAGACTTCTTTTCAGCTTAGGTGTTCCTCAGGGGATCATCCTTGGCTCACTATTATTTAATATTTTTATTAAAAATATAATTGATCGAGAATTTTCGATGGTTTTCGGCAACGCTTGATCATTCGGTAGACGTCTCTATCGCCTTCAATGATTTGAAAAATTTTTCTAAGTAAAACAGGTCTATATGTATTATGAGGTCTATGTCCAATTCTCGGATAAAATATAAATGTTATGGTTCGGGTCTATAATGGTATGAGTTGGTAGTCATAAACTTGTCTATTGTCTAACTAATGTCTTTGCTGTGGGATTAGCATTTTACTCTAATTGTAAGTCTACTTCTGAAACCTAATCTCCAAAAGGTGCAAGTGCTATCAAATATCAATTTTATCACATGTGCATTTTTTGTTGTCACATTGATAACAGATAGGTAAACTCTAACAAAAATCAATATTTTGATGTTTGTGCCTTTTGGAAGTTAGGTTTTATGTGTGAAATGCTCGATCAAACACCAAAGTCATAGATCTTTGTTAATTCATGGCATTCATAGCGTTAACGAAACATTTTTATTTTAGTCCAGTTTTGGCTCTTTATTTAATCTTTAAAAACAAATGCCACTACACTCGTGACATAGTAAATATTCTAAAATAATTGGATGCAGCCGACTGTAGGATTGGCTTTAATTAAATAAAATATGGCGAATGAAAGGAATGTTATAGAACCAAGTACCAAGTAGAAATTTAAAATTTGCTAGTGACAAAGATGTGGATCCAAAAAAGTAAAATAACATAATAATATAAGTTATTATGCACCTTATCTAGATTTGGAAATAAAGCATTCAATTTTCTAAAAAAACGTCGAACTACTGGCAGAGACATTTGTATTACATAGACTGCTAGTCGAGCGCAAAATAAGTGCTCAAACATAGAAGGGTATGTGACGTCACATGTCTGAGCGCACATTGCCGACGACAACCGCGGTCTCTCTCGATTGATTAAATGTCATATGTCAAATGTTTTATTTTTTATATGGAAATTGTGATGGCTGATGGCTATTATAGTAAATAATATTTTCGCCGTACATAAAACCGAATCCACCTGTTAAAATCGGTTTATATATTATAAGGCCTCGGTTTGGCTTGTAAAATATGATATATGACATTTGATCAATCGGGAAAGTCCGCGATTGTCGTCGACATTGTTCGCTCAGACATGTGACGTCCTATCCTATAACCTTCTATGTTTGAGCACTATATATATAACGGAAAACATATGAGGATTAGCAGTCCATGTAGTATAATGTCCATGACTACTGGGCATAGTTTTAGAAATTGCGCTAGTTCATTGAATATTGAAAAGTTAAAAAATGATTTTTTACTAACCAGTGTCCCTGACCCTTTCTTCGATTACACCTGCACTGTGCAGAGTATGTACGGAGTAGTTCCGGGGTGCATTAAGCCAAACGCGACGTCCGCGGTGGACTGTGCTCTGCTTACACTATTAATCATATGACAAAGCGAGCGTGTCCGACTCCGAGAGTCGGGCATAAATTATCGCCGGCCCGTCGAGTGCCGACACCCTTTCGTATGACTTTAGCCGACGCCACTGCCTGAGTGAGTTACGTCTGGAGGGTGTGAATTCTGTTACCCTGTTACGTTGTTACGTTGTTGTACCCTGTTACGACCGTATGCTGGCTGTTCGCCGAGCTTGGCTAAACGCCTTGATATTCACGATTGTACGTGCTTAAGTGATATGGTCATTGTTGAACATGTGTTATGATAAGTCACGTGAATTGGCAAAAGGACGAGTAATGGTGAGTTAGAGAATTTAGCACAATATTTAATAGTCAAATTGTTGGCCATTTTATATCGATAATATCTTACCACAGTTTTATTATTTGTTCGTCAATATGACGATTGACATTGTAACTAGGGTTTATACAAAAACCGACTTTTCAGAAAACCGGTTTTCGAATTTTATTTTACTAAAAAACCGGTTTTAACCGGTTTTCGAATTTTATATAGGAAATAAATTTTTGCTCGAATATCCTGTAAATTATCCGCGAATTTAGGGTAATTTAGAATAGTATTTGACTGAATTTATTTATTGTTCAATTTTATAGATAGTAAACAAAATTATTTTAATTTTAATTAATAAAAAAAATAATGGTTTATCTTGACTAATAACTTTGAAAATAATTATTCTTACTCATGCATTTTCACATATAAGAATGAAAATATTTTTATGACAATGAAAGGAAAGTTTTCGAATAAATAAAAATAATACATTTTTAAATAAAAAAAAATTCATTAAATAAAAAAAAATAAAAAAAATATTAGATACATGTTGATACATAATTGTTAATATAAATGGTAGTTTTAAAAACAATTAAGCTAAGCCCCGAGTATTTTCTATTCCGAGCAATTTTTATTAATTAATTTTAAAAATTCTAATTATTTTTTAAAATATGATTTAAAAAAAACTGAGAAACGTCTATTGATTTGTTACTTAGACGTGTCCTTTGTTTGCTCACAAAATTTCCCGAAACAGAAAATACTCTCTTACTTGCGACCGAATTAGGCTTAGTTGTTTTTAAAGCCTGATATAATAATTCTAAGATTTTTGTTCTTTTATTTGTGGCTTCTAGGTTTTAAGTCTTTTTTTTTAAGCTTGAGTAGAGAAAGTTACTTCTTCAAGAAGAAGTCACACTTATTTAAATTAATATATACACTGGTATAAAAATCTAAATTAATATATACAAAACTGGAAACTGTTTTCTGGAAACCATTGCAGACTGA
>NW_020537496.1:0-15885 GCF_003426905.1 Ctenocephalides felis
TCCGTCTGACCGAACCACCGATGCCGTTTATAAAATTAATTGTTTAGATTGTGACAGTTGTTACATCGGCGAAAGTTCCCAATACATTAGCAAGAGAATGAATCAACATATTTATAATTCAAAAACCCTAGACAATTTAAAACAATGTATTCTGAGCACATTATTAATTTCAAACATTCGTTTAATACTGGCCATCCTATAATTTTATATAAAGAAAAAAATGTAGACCTTAGAAGATTTTCCGAATCATGTTTTATCTTTTTAAATTCAAATTGTGTTAACAAACGCAGTTCTTCTTCCTTACTTACTTTCTGAAAGTTATCAAAATATAATTAATTTCTGTAAATCTGACTCCATACTACGCCCCTGATATCCTCTTCCCACATGCACGCGTGTTGGTCGCATAGCCGTCTACACGTCTCTCGACGCAATCTTAGTCCATTCGTGTTGCTATGCTATCTGTTTAAAACAAATAATTATGTATTTTATACAATTTTACATTTACCTTTTTCGGTCTTTTCTTAAATTATTTTTGTTTTCCTACAGTAGTGTCATGTGTCTGTGTTGTTGTAAAATGTTTTAGTAAAGTGTGTTTTTTCCTGATTTGGTGTGTATAATTTGTTGTTTTTTCAATTAATTTTTCCATTGTATGAATTCATTTTTTAAAACTTTTTCTTTATATTGTAAATTTCTTTTAGCTGAATGATGAGACACATCTAGTCTCGAAACGTATAAAAAATAAAATAAATTCTTTACATTCGACGCATTGGCTGTTTTATTCATTTCAATATGTTTCAACGTCGAACAAAAAATCCTCAAGATACACACACACATATATATATATATATATATATATATATATATATATACCAATATTAACAGTCTATGCTTTCACTTGTAATATACTTCATGTAGTCGCCATATTGTATATTTTTGTCATATTTACAAATAAAGAATGATTCGGAAGAATATTTATTACCAATTTGATGTTCGCGCCTCGAAGTCTAGTAAAGTGTACTAGACTTCGAGGCGCGAACATCAAATTGGTAATAAATATATCCTGACTTAAGATTAATGGTTGTTATCATTATATATGTATATTATATTAACGTGTGATTTGATTTCAGTTAGCCAGAGTTGAGGTATTTAATCTAAGTGATGAATACTGAGTGAATGTTAAAGTTAAGCATCTAACAATTCAGATGTGCGAATGAATTAACCCCACGGTGTGAATGTTTGTGTTGTTTTAATAACGTTTTGGTTTCAGGTTTATTAACGAGTTTCTCTTTCAGAAAAGTTTTGTTGTGTCAAACGAGACAAGTGTTTGAGGTTAGCGTCGGGTGTACTATGTTGAAATTGTGTGTCGATTTTGAATAGTGCGTGTAACTTTGATCGTGGGGGGCGATTGTGTTAGTGAACATTTTGTAGTCGGTTGTGTTTCAGATCCTTATTAGTAAAATGGAGAGGCAGACAGACGCGTTCGAGATGTTCCAGAGTGCCATAAATGCCGCTGGAACGAGTACCGGCCGAGCACGTGAGGATCTAATGTTAGAAATGATAGCGATGTTAATGAAACGTACTGAAGAGCCAAAGGTCATTTTTCACGCGGAGGCAGACTTCAAGAAGACCATTGGTTATTTTAATGGTGGAAAAGGTGGTGTATCCGCTGAGGAATGGATTGAAAAATTAGGCAGCACCAAGAATATCCGAAACTGGCCGGATAACATTATTTTGGAACATGCGCGGAGCCTTTTGATTAATGGTGGCCATGATTGGTATGGCCTAAAGCAGCAGAACCTGAAATCTTCTGATGATTTCAAGTATTATTTCAGCAAAGCTTGAAGCTCTGCAGCTGAAGTCTGAGGATGCCAATGCATATTTCCATTCCAAAGCAAAATTGTGCCAGGCGTTAAACATGAGTTTCGAGGAAACGAAGCGGCAAGTATTTAACGGACTCATAGACAAACAGCTGTATGTCATTTTAGCTGCAGAGAAGCACGCCGATTATGACGAACTCGGCACAAGCATTTTGGCTCATAAAAGTGCCTTAAACGACTTAAATCTTGAAACGGATAAGTGCAGCCAGACACGAAATGCAACTACCACGAAAGTGAAGTGTGAGGTTAAAGAAGATAGTGAACAATCTCGAAAAAGAGAAGTGATATGCTACCGATGCAGGAAGGTAAGACACTTCATTCAGGATTGCCCAGAACTTAATAAGATTAAAACTGAAACCGACACTAAAAATCCTAGTGGTGAAATAAATTGGATTGCTAATAAAAAGGATCAGACAGGAGAAAAATATATGAAACGTGTCACCATAGATGGCAAAGAATTCAAGGCTATGGTGGACACAGGAAGTTCGATATGCACAATCAAAACTTCATTGGTGAACGAAGAAGAGTACCGAGTGGTACACAAACCAATGATGATAAAGAGCTGGGGGCCAGAGAACTTCAAATTGGAGTCACCAGCAGCAATAATTGTTACAATCGAGGTGGACGGAGTCATCGCGAAGGATGTTTATGTCAGAGTGGTGCCAGATGATGCACAAAACATTGACATGATAATCGGGCGCACATTTACAGAGTTGCCACATATATATTATACCACAGAAGATGGTATATTAATCTTCAAGCAAAACAAAGTCAAACCAATGGTGGGCATAGATGTGGAACAGAAACCCAAAACGTTGACAAATCTACCCAAAGGAACAAATAAACTAATTCCTTGTTTTAATATTTTTAGGTCAAATGATAACTCAGAGTTGTACCTCAAATCTACCCAAAGGAACAAATAAACTAATTCCTTGTTTTAATATTTTTAGGTCAAATGATAACTCAGAGTTGTACCAGGACCAGGAGAAGAAGGCACTGGACCAGGAGAAGAAGGCACTGGACCAGGAGAGGAAGGCACTGGACCAGGAGAGGAAGGCACTGGACCAGGAGAGGAAGGCACTGGACCAGGAGAGGACAACACTGGAGCAAGAGAGAACAACACTGGATCTAGAGAGGACAACACTGGACCACGAGAGAAAGGTACAGGACATAGAGATGGCAAAACTGGACCAGGAGAGGAAAGCACTGGACCGCAGGAGTATGACACTGGATCGGGACAGGACAACAATGAACCAGGAAAGGATTGCGCTGAGGCATGAAAGAATCCAAAACATGCAGATGAGCGCGAAGTGAAAACAATCTCATCGAAACTTAGAGAAATTGCCATGCAAAAAGGCAATAATTGAGAATAATTACGTAGAGGAACAAACTAGATGGAAGAGGACCCCAACAGACTGGAGACAGATACCAGCGAACTGGAGGAAGACCCTGATGCAGCAGAAGACGGGAGAAGAAGACTCTGGACTGGGAGAAGATCATACCGAATTGGGAGAAGAGGACTCTGGACTAGGAGAAGACCATACTAGACTGGGAGAAGAGGGCAGTGGATCGGAAGAAGAGGACACAGGACTGGGAGAAGAGGACACTGGACCGAGAAAAGAAGAGGAACACCAGGACCGAAGAAGCCCAGGAGCCGTCCCCAACGTAACAGCCATAAGCCAGCCAGATTGGAGGATTATTTACTCGGGGACGAGTAATTATAGGATGGCCGGATGTTAGCAACTTTGAATATTCGCGCTAGCATAGATACCAATATTAACAGTCTATGCTTACACTTGTACAAACTTCATGTAGTCGCCATATTGTTGCCATGTCATGTTTAAAAATAAAGAATTATTCGGTCTTACTTTACTAGACTTCGAGGCGAGAACATCAAATTGGTAATAAATATATCCAGACTTAAGATTAATAGTTGTTATCATTATATATGTTTATTAACGTGTGATTTGATTTCAGTTAGCCATAGTTAAGGTATTCAATCTATGTGATGAATACTAAGTGAATGTAAAAGTTAAGCATCTAACACAAGCATCAATGAATGTATGTTAATTTTAATTATATGAAGTTCTTCAAACACAATTATTACATGATGAGTGAAGTTGCAAAAACAATATTCGTTTAGGCGTTGTTTAACATAATTCACTGTGTGAACGAATATTATAGAATTTATTAATCAGCAATTACTTCATTCCTCTAATGAAGGTTCATTTCTAAAAGCTAATTACAATGGCAAACCGATCATGTCATATTTGAAGTATGACTTTAATTACATTATTGTTTTTAAATATTATACCTATTTTTAATGCTGTTATAAATATATAATTTATAATTTATCATTATATAAATGTGTAGACCGGTGGACACTAATAAATATGTGCATCACTAGTGTTACCATATTACTAATAAACGTTATTCATAATTGTTATATGATGTATTCATTTTTACTGAAATGCCATCTTGTACAGTAGCAAATAAGTTTTACATCAATATTTATATTAAAAACAACAAACAAGAAAAATTTAAACAATCAATTTCCTAGTGTACATTATTTCCGTATGCCGTAATTCCAATTAGCACAGATCTGCACCATATATAGGTAGAGTAAAGGTAAATGTAAAGCACCATATATAGGTAGAGGTAAAGTGAAGGTAAAGGAAAAGCAATCAAGGTATATTTATGAAATCAAGTGTGTGTCAAAAAATTGATTACCACTGAAAAAAGGCTGAGATGTTAGCCAAAATAAATTTTTAAAAAACTCTTATACTATTTTTATTGATGTAACGCCCGACTTTTTAACTCCAATTAAACATATATATCAACATCAAATTCAAGACTATTCAAATGTATATATATATATATATATATATATATATATATATATAGAATAAAAATTATCAATAACACAGGCCTACAATTTTTTTTTGTTTGATGCATCAAATGTTAGAGCTGATTCTTATAGTATTTTTTGCGCTGATTTCAAATCTGCAAACCATTTTTTTGTATCAGCTCTAGTTTGGAACTTGGAAAGAAGTTGCCGAAACCAGGTCCATTGTAGGTCGTCACGGAAAATAACTTTTCACAGTGCCAACTAATGTCCCAACTAAGGCCGAATGGGTCTTGTAAGTTTGTACGCACGAGTGGCATATCTCATTCAAATAACATTCTGAATTGTATTACTACTTTGTACTTTCATTCCTTATATATCGTATATATCACATGTTAAAAACTTAAGCTCATAGAAAAAAATCAATGCCATTTTTGAAATCAGCGCCCCAAATATACTTAAAAACAGCATTAAAATCGAAATGCTGCCCGATGTCGGATTGCCAGAGCGGGGATTTGAACGTGCAACCCTATCCAAACAAAGTCAAGGCGTTAACGATCTTGGCCACGAAAAATACATATGTATAGTTACGACAAATCCATATATGTGTGTATATATATATATATATATAAAAGGATGTATGTGTGTGTACGTATGTATATATATATGTGCGGATACAAATTTTCGGTGACAATTTTGTGAACACGAATCAACCAGTTTGAAAAGTTTAAAAAACAATTGATTAAAATCTATAAAACTTTTAAAGAATTTAAATTACTGCACGAAAAGTTTCAGAAACTTGCCTTAAAGGCACGATGCCATGCATCACTAGTCAATTTTAATTGGAAAGAAGGGGGGCCTCGCAAACGAATTTCGCCGACGCCTACGAATGGTCTAGCGCCGCCACTGTATGTATGGATACAATTACTCGCCCACGTTTTCGGGCGCACGGATCAACCGATTTGAATGGTTCAAAAAATATTCAATTCCTATTGATAGGGAGATGTGCTGATTAGATTTTGGCAAAGGCAGGTCCAGCCGTTTCGAAGATACAAGGCTGAATGGGCAAAAAATTGCAGTTTTTGAGAGAACTAAACGTCCGATTAGAATGATTCAAAAAAGTTTCTGCTTATGTTGACAAAACAATTGCTTTTGAAAAAAAAAATTCATTTCAATTTTTTTTGTATATTGAAAATAATTCAGATTTTGATTTTAATTCTAGCTAAATTTTTAAAGCTCATTTATATACTTTAAGTGAATAATTTTAACTTTGTAATTCAGTTTATATAATTCATATAAATATTAGACAATATTACAGTATTTATAATAATCTATCTGAAAACATTTAATATTCCTCGAACATTATGTTATAATATCAGTGGAGTATTTATAAAATGAAATTGTTGAAAAAAAATTAAGGGGGGCGCAAGATTTTTTTTCATTAAAGCTGTGGGAGAGGCGCTGTGCGAAAAAATTTGTAAACCACTGCTTAAATCTATCCTTCATCAACTATATAGTCAATGATTTTAAATTTTGGCGCCATTAGATATATTTCTAATGTCGTCCAACCTGAACGAAGTAGAAGTGTCATGGTTCAACAAGAAATTTGTTCATTTTGGGATCGTACTTCGAGCCGAAAACATCATAATTCCAAAAAGGTAAGTGTTAGTATTATATCATATTAAAAAAAACTAATTAATAAATATTAAAGCATATTTATTATCCATTCATAGGACTTGCGTTAACTGTTCAGAATTATAAAACATTGAAAATGTCTGATAACATCCCTACATGTGAAATTTGTAGTAAAATTTTCACTTCATTTATTCATTCATGAAGCGTAATGAAATGTTGGTTTTCTTTCAGGAACATGTTTGACTATTCAATTAATTGAAAAAGCATTTTTAGTAATACATTGAATTATTTGTGGTATATATATATTAATTGCAATTTATGCAATAAATATTTTAGTCATAAATCTGTTACTTTGTTTATTGTATATAACAAATGTTTAAATAATCAATAATATAATATTGTAATTGTTTTCTATCATTTCAGTCAAAAATAAATATAAATACAGTTCCAAGGTTTCAGAGACTAAAATATTTATTGTGATCAGAGTAAAAATGCCTTTTAAATATATTTTATTTAAACCGTACTAGTTTTGTAAAAATCTAGCAATATTTATTTTTACATTTGCTGATTTGATGTTTTATCGATGTTTCTAGTCATTCAGAATCGTTTCAGAACATAATAAAATTAGATTAGCTTAGAAATATACATGATTTTAACAAATGTTCCTATTTATGATCTATTATTTTCTTCCTTTCCTTAGATTAGATTTTGATAAATATTATCAACTATATCATATTCAGAATTCTTTCTTCACTGTTTCAAATTATTAGTTTCATTTCTGAAACTTTACAACATGCCAGTGATTACTTTCAAAAACTAGTATTTTATTAAGTAATATTTTGCATAGACTGTACGAATTAGGATAAGAAAATTTATTGAATTAGTTTGCTAAAGAAGTCCAAATAATTCGCAAAAAGATGGGTTGCAATAACTATTTTAAAGAACAAAAGGCAAAAGATAATGAAGCGTTATTATGATGAGTTTTGACAAGATGAGAGAATTTTAGACCCAAAATCTTATTTTAATGTATACCACTGCTGTTTGGATATATTAATTTCACAAACCAACCAACGATTTCAAAAATTGAAATCTAATTAATGAACTTTTCCCGGAAACTGTCGACTGAAATACAGTAGAGAATTACTGTAAAAATACCTCATATGATCATGACCAATTGATGGTTCTAGAAATTGGTTTGATTAAGATACAATGAGGAATGCAATAGGCTTTCTTCCAGTTTTCCCAACAAAATAACATATGCATTTTATTGTTGTCTCTTTCAGTTACAATCGCAATTTAAACAAAATTTTTAAAATTAAAACAAATTAAAAATTACGTAAAAACTTTAGGACAGAAATGTCTACCCGACCTGTATCTTCCTAGAGACAGAAACTTTATAAAATTTAAAAATCACTAAATAATTCAGTTTTACAAAAAAAAGCAAAGAGAGTGAATTTATATCTAAAATAATTTGCGAAAAATTCAGAAAATTAGAGAAAATTAGAAATTAGAATAATAAATAAATATTCTTTTAATTTATGTATACTTATATTTTGTAAAAAAAAATTCTCTTCTTGAGGGGACCCCCAAACAAATTTTGATACAGGGCCCCGCCAAGGCACGCTACGCCTCTGCACAGAATGTATAACGTCTGAAATGGAATATCCCATGCAGGTCGATTATGATGTTACCACGTTTACCAAAATGGATGATACAAGAAGTATTAATTCCAACTTCAACTAAGTAACAAGTATTAACTCAAATTTCAACTAAGCAACAAGTGTTAACGCCTTACTCAACCCTGGTCTAGTTATATATTTTATTACCTTCATACAACTATTAAATAATCCCTCTCATTGTCAAGCATCCTGTCACTATCATCATAGCATTAATCCATTTTTCTAAGAATCCTAATCACCTGTCCCCGATTAATTTCCACGTATCAAGGAATCACCGGCTAATATCTGATTGGTCAAAAATGTAATGGGATGTGCTTGAACTCACAAAAACGAGCCAATCAGAAAAATCATATAAAATTGTAAAATCTTTATAATTTACTATTAACTCAAATATCATCTAGTTAACATCAGTCTTAAATCAATACTCAACTAAACAACAAGTCTTAAATCAACATTCAAAGCAATAACATCTAACATATCATCTATAAATCTTAATCTTTCATTCAAATATACAATAATTAAACATTTATTATTACTGTTTTATTCGGTCTGATATAGCCACTATCTAAGTATATCTGGTCCTTCGACAATATAAATAAAGTGCAAGTGTTTTAATAGAGTTCGGTAGTATCTCGGTGGATCATGGACTTCTTAGACACTTTGCAATCTATCTTTTAACATACTTTTGGCCATTCGAACCGGATGGTCAAATCAGTGAACAACAAGTATTATTTCAACTGTATAGCATATATATCATGCATAAATCTTAACACCGTATTATTTTATTTAAATACACAACAGTTAAACTACTTATCTTTTTTAATCGGTTTGATATAGCCCTTATCCAAATATATCCGGTCCTTCAAATATTTAAACAAAGTGTAATAATTTGAAATCGGCAGCATCTCGGTAGATCACAAACTTCTATACATCTTTTAATCATTCTTATTTTTGATCTTTTAACTTAGTAGACTCTGATCGATTGTACACCAGATGACTTTATTTAATTACTGATACAAGTAAATTTGAACCTGGAGATGCTGTCTTGGCTGGTAAATCCATGAGTAATGAAAAGAAGTTTTGAAATGTTTGCCAAGAATAATGACAGTTCTTATGCATCAGTCGATTGTTTAAAATGGATTACTTTCACCAGGAGATATCATTGATCATACTCTGTAGCTAGCGTCTGTATACATGTAGAACGAGTTATACAGAAATTGAAAATTATTAAATTCTACATGAAATTCCAAAAGAATCTGGGTTTTTGGCTGATAATAATTTAACTTTATGTGTATTTGAAGACAATAAAAAAGGAATAAAAAAAACTATATGTAATCTCCAAACTTCTTGCATTTACCATCATATAGTCAAAGGAATACAAAGTCATTAAATGTAAATGAGAACAGTAGATGTGAGAGATGCAATAGAAACATGGAACAAAAAATCTAAAACAAAAAGTTCAGTCAATTTTCACCTATGCAAGAAAAACACTTAAGAAATAGATTTAGCGATTCAGGAAATTAATCAGTTAGAAAATAAAGAATCATTAATTATCCTCAACAAGACAATCTCAACAAATAATGATGAATTGAAAATAACAGAATACCCTACATCATGTGAAGATATTTTAAAAAATAGTCTATTTTATAAAGACTTTTAATATTAAATGTGAAATTGTCAAACATATGCCGAAGGAAGGATACAAAAATCCTTTCTTTAACCCGGCATTTTCAAATTACATATAAAACAGATATATTCCAATTATACCTTTGTGGTCAGGTCTAATGCTAGACAACGACAGAAAACATTAGTATTCAAATGCTGTTGTGGAATCATATTTTAATACATTAAAGAACAATGTCTGCCATGATTTTAAAAATATGAAGATGGGACGTTGTATAAACATAATTAAGGATTATATCGAGTATTTGCAATAATGATTCAATAAATAGATCTCCTTTATTACAGAAACCTAATTCTGAGAAAAGTAACGAAAGTTATATTAGAGAAGAAATAGAAGTCAGGAGAAGTAAAGCAGGAAAAACAATATTAAACGTTTGAAAAAAAAGCAATACAAAGACATTAAATGTAAATGAGGACCATGGCATATCAACAGTAGATGTGAGAGATGCAATAAAAACATGGAACAAAAAATCTAAAAGTTCAGTCAATTTTTACCTATGCAAGAAAAACACTTTCTTTAAATAAATGCTTGAACACGAATAACTCTGCTGACTCTGGTGCAGAATTAGTAATAGATTTGTATCATAACTGTGTAGCTAAAGATTTCCATTTCTACATAAAACCCTACTCACATGATAAGAATATCTGTGCATTTACCATCATATAGTCGATGTTTTGTAAGATCAACAAATATGAATTAAAACTTGAATTGCGGTAACATACAAGACACTATCATGTACAAACTATAAAACTATAAAAGAATTTTTAATAAAACCCATCGCTGAATAATTGAATAAAAAACTTCGTTTCTTAATCAAGAAGAATGCTCAAGTCATATTCATTTATGAATTCGTTGTATTTATATGATCATTATAATAGCCGTCCAGTAAACGTAAAAGTATTGCTTATATAACTAAACATACACATATATTTAGCATATATTAAATATTTGAAAAAAAAAGTATTTTGACTTTGTTTAGTTTTTATGAAGTTGATTATTGTGAACTGAACGACTAATATATGAATACACATTAAATATTGATATATAGTACAAATTTGTGCAAACTTTTTTATATCCGATTTCAGAAAATATGGAATAAGACAAAACTACTCATGTGGTTATGACATAATTTAACACTATCGAATACAGTATGGAAAATTTTGCTCATAATTTGATTTATTTTGAGATCTACTGTAAGATTCCATTCTTGGTAATTTTGTGTCACACTTTTCCAAGCATTTTCTTCCATGCATTTATTTATTTTTATTAGCCTATATAATTTGTTTATTTATTTACTTCAGAGCTATATATTTATTTTCAGATTAATTCTCTGTTAATTTTTGTTCATAAGCTCGGCATATTATTTATTTGTTTTTTTTTCAGCTTTGTTCTAATAATGAATTATCCTGATCCTGTTACTAACAATAATTTTATTGTACCATGTTTAGCAACTTACTGATAGTATACATAATATTAAATTACAGTATGTACTACAATATGGTACATTTAAATCTATATACATACAGTACATTTGAATCTTTATACGTAGGAAGACAGTATATCTAGCATAAAATTTATTTTATAGAATCATATTTATACACTTTTGAGCTGCACATCATCCAGTAACTGCATTATGTTTTTAATACAATGAATAAGACCATGTATGGATAATAATGCAGAATATTCATAATATTGCAGAATAACGAACGTAGAAATGAATTTTAAAACTGAGATTGGTAAATGCAGTTTACGTGAAAACCATATAAAAAAATCGCCAACTATAGGAGACCTTCTTCTAGAATTCTGAGTATATTGAATGTATTTATATTTGAACTTGTGTTGAAGATGAAGCTTGGTAAAATATATATATTGTAATCTTCCTGGCATTGAAAGTTTGTACTTGAAAATTACTACCCTTGTAGAGAGGTAGCAGAGAGTTTCGTGGGACTAATTGTTTACTTCCAAAACTCCGCATAAGAACATTTGTAATAAATGATTAATAAATATATCTTCTTCAATTAGATCTGAGTGACAAATTGATAGTGTAATTAGAACAGCACCAAATACATAAATTATGACAATAAATCAGTGTTTCACACAGTCCACTGCTACAAAGGTTAAACTAACCTAGCATCTTGAGTTAATCGGAGGAGAGATTCAATACTTAATTTTGCAATAATCTTGATATGATATTGTGATCTAAACAATAATTTTATCTTAATTATTTTTCCAATCAGATAAGAACTTTTTCACCATATTATGGTTAGTTTAACTGTATTGTCAGTACTATCATTTTATATTGTACTGATGTTTTTTTAACCATATTTAACCAATGCTGGTCTCCATTTCACAGTTATTCGGGTTCTGCGGTATGATAACAAATATTTGCCGAATATATAAACAAATACCATGAATTTTTTTGGAATTCACCAAAATCTCGCACATCATTAAATACTATTCAATTTTCAATTTCAATACAAACCAAATTATGAGCAAATCAAGCATTGTATTCATATATTTTAAAATATATCCCAAAATCAAAAAATCGAATCTAAATCAACTAATTCAGAAATAGAATTTTGCACAAATTTGCTGCAAAAAAAGTTTTAAAGCCAAGTTTGAGAGCATATCTATTTTGATCAAGAAGCGAATTACTTAAAATATATTTCATAACTACTGTTTTTAAGAAAAATTTACATAAAAAAACGTATATATTTATTTGTATAATAATAGTGTTTTGTACGTTCCATGAGCTTCTACATATATCTATATATATACTTTCACGACTAAAAATTATAAAAGAAAATTCTTCAAGGTAACATTTCTTTTAAAACTGTAATAATTTATAAATTATATTATGTAATACTTTAGGAAATGTGAATTATTAGAAAGAAAATTGAAATTAATTGAAACCATAAAAATAAAAAGCATTAAAAATAATGCATTTTTGCACCGATCAACCGTTATATTAAATGTTATCTAAATAACATTTGATATAACAGACAAAATATGCATTTAGCAGGAGCATTTTCTTAATTTAGTTCAGATTTTTTAAATTTAGTTTAGAGCAGATTGATGAAATGCCGACGACTTCGTTTCGTCGTAAGGAAACAAAACGAGACGAATTGACAAACAGACTTCTACAACATATGGATAAAATAGAACAGGAAAAATCTCGAGAAATGAAAATGGCAGAAATTTTCGAGACAAAAAGAAATCGCAATTAGTTTAATACATCAATTGATGTGTCATGGGATTAACAATATTCTATCAGAGCATACGACGAAAATGAATTGGCTAAATCATAATTATCAATAAATTATATTTTGCATTTGAGTTGTTCTTATTTAAAATATTACTTTTTACTTATTTTACCCGACAGGACGAAGTCTGTTGGGTCAGCTAGTCTTATATATAAAAATGGATCGCAAAATGTGTTGGTAAGCGCATAACTCAACAACGCCTGGACCAATTTGGCGAATTCTTTTTTTAAAATGTTCGTCGATGTCCAAGGATGGTTCTTACGGCGAGAAAAAATCGAATAATCGTCGGGAAAACCCTAACAACAGCCCTTCTCTTTTTCACATACAAACGTAGAATCAATTTGAGCTTTATTGCTATCATATAAAGTTCATATTGAATTACAAGCCCTCACTGTATACTCCTCCTAAACGATTATTCGGATTTTGATAAATCTTACTGAAGTTTGTTAAGGAAATTTTCCAAAATTTTCCAATAATACTCATCAATTTCTATATATTAGTATTTTGCGTAAAAAAGAATTAAAATATAATTTAGCAAAGTGTATGGTCTTTAGATATGTGATTGATACATTTTTATATGAAAAAAATGTTGATTTGAATATATGCGGCACCCACGAATAACAAATTTGATTAGAAAACGTATTACGTTCTATTTCATAGAAAATGATCTCTAAATTTACAAAAGAAGTTTAGGATCTATTCCTAAAATAGAATTGTCGTGACATTTTATCGAGTTTAAAATTTTGACATTCTGAAAAATTTGCCGCCTCCTAAATTGGGCCGCCCTAGGCCCGGGCCCAGCACTGAGTATATGCCAACATTATTAGATATAATATCCATATATAATAAAATAGTATAAACATAATCAGAAGAGTGGCTGATCGCTGAGTTGCCCTCTCGAGAAAAGTAGTAGGCTGAAAGTAGATTCTGTCCGCTTTTTTATTTCAGTGAATAGATCAATCAACGAAACGGTTTCTTCGAGCAATAACATTTGTTTAAACGATCTATATGTTTGGATTAAGGAAAATCAAATACAAGAAAATCAAGCAAATAAATTATTAACAATAATAAATAAACATTTTGATGCTAACTTACCCGATGATGTGCAGAGTATTGCACAAATGATTGAAAAAGATGAAAAACCTCAAATGTTTATTCAATAAACATTCAATATTCATATTCAATAGGAAATAATGAGCCAGCCAATAGTATACCACCGAATATTGAGGAAAAGCTTGAATCTTTAGCAAGTAAGTATTTTGTTTATCATTATTTTTTTAATAATATCAGAAATTGTACATAAGCCCACAATTTGCTTAGTCTTCTGCTTTTTTTTGGTAGGTTGGAGAGGAAAACAGAGTTTTGGTACTAAATCAGTACATACGAGTACTATTTTTGCTATGCTATTGTGAGCTTATTGAACATAGCTCAAAAATGTACTTCTTGCTCCATTATAATGTTTAATAAACAATATTTCATTCTAACTTTCTGAAAAAGGATATGTTTTTATCAGCAACTCCTATTTGCTAATTTTGTGTTCTTAACGTTTCAAGTTATTTTGAACAATTTGCCACTAAATTTTTCAATGTCAACGTTTTTATTGTATTAAAATATTAATCGTGAAGTTCATTTTATCAAGCAAAGATAAGCCCGAAAAGACATTGAATCACTTGTCGACAATGTTGGAGAAAATTACACTTCATCTTCAAGAAATGATGGAAAATCAAGCTGAAATTTGTATGTTTTCAGTTTCAGACGAAGAGGAGCAAATGGCAGTGATACCATTGAAGAGTCTAGAGGTTGAAAAATGAAAAATTTACTTTGGACCTGGTAAGAAATATATATATATATATATATATATATATATATATATATATATATATATATATAATATGTTATATAATATAACAATATCAATAGAACTTTTACATAAAAGTTACTCATCTGAAATACCAAAGTCAATTTATACATTCTGCTTGGACATTTTTTGAAGTTCATATCCAATTTCAGCAAAAATGTGTAAAGTGTCAAACATTTGGTAATATACTTCTAAAGACTTTAAAATTATCTACAAATTTATCTAATAAAATTATTTTAAATCTTATATATCGAAAAAGATATTTACATCAAAACAACTATACATTAGATGATTGTGCATTCACTTGAACGGTTTCAAGTTTATACCAAAACTGTAAAAAATAACAAAGTTTTATGAAGTCGAAAAATTATAATTTATCATTGAAATAATAATTTATATTATTTATATAATAAAAACAAATATATGCAAATGCACATTAATTAATTAATATATAATAATTTAGTACGAAAAATATTACAACGTAATTGGAACCACGTATTTCAGAAAATTAAATTTTGTATAGTCTGATTTCAAAATTGATGAAATTGAATAGTCCAATGTACAAAACTTATGCAATTTAATCAGATAACTGCAATTGACAGATATACTCGTCATGAAGATGTGGCAGAATTTTTTGTATTGACGAGTATAGTCGTCATACGAATAAAACTGTCACCATTTGCTATTTTAATTACATTTATTGAAAAGGGCTAAAATATTATGAATGTTCATGTCCCTTAGAATATTCTGAGGCTATGACTGTACTAGGCTGCAGTTTTTTTATTATAAATAATTTAAAATTATTATTTATAATAATTTATATTTATATAATCTATATATATATATATATATATATACAGGGTTTAACAACATACATAGAGAACTGTATGAAAAAATTCCAGAACACAATTTTGAATTTATTACTTTATGTTACGGACACAATTAACCATTTCAAAAACAAATGTTTTAAAAATTATTCATAAATAATTTTATAAATTATATCTTGAATGAGGTAATTATATAGAATATATTTTTGAAATTTTG
>NW_020537497.1:0-25666 GCF_003426905.1 Ctenocephalides felis
CCGACATTGAATTGAATTTATGCACCGATTTGTATCCGTTTATTGAAATTTAAACAATTTTATTATAATTATCTTAACAAACTTATATTCATACATCGAATCATAAGTAATCCGAACGGTGTTTACTCTGCCTTTACTTTACCTGGAGCGGTCCAATTAGCCGACAGTCTCATGTAAGCACAATCTAAATCGGCATTTTCGATATATATGAAAGCAACTCTTTCCGAATCATAATCGTTATGCAAATGAGATAATAAAATTAATACCTAATTAAAAGGCGCAGGCGAAGAGGCATGTCGTCGGAGACTGTTGGACCAGTTTTGGAGTTTTAATATTTATTAAATTTATGCCCGTCTTGCAGTTGATTAACGACGACAATCGTTAATATTGGATCCATAGCGATATCTCAAATCGTCTTGCATGACATGACATGTTTTGTACATTTAATGGATGAAATATGGTGCGTATTGGCCGTTAATGACGAACCGAGAACCGAGGCGACCGGTTGAAATTTTCAGGTTAAAAGTGCTCGGTCGCCTTAGCAATATTGCGTACGCTATAAAACAACGATTATATTTATGTTCATTGCAATGAATTGTCACGTAAAAAACATCTTACGCTGTTTGAATCTTTAAGCAAATGGTTTTATTGGATATTGTATACGATTTGAATTCTGTTTACGGTGGCCTCTCGAAGAATAATCGTATATAACATTGGATTATATGAGCATATTGGATTATATATATCTAATAAGCAATATTTTAAATCATTTTCTTGAATGACGACTTTTATTAAATACTAGCAAACCCGACAAACAACTCTGTTTCGCCACAAGATGGTTTCGTGAGTAAGATGAAAATTTTTTTTGTTTGTTTTATATTTGAAAAGGAAAAATTTGATTTTATTACACAACAGTAATGAATTTATTTCGATTACGAAAATAAAGTGTTTTTTGGTTGAACTTCTCTAAGTAAATGAAAGTGAATCCGCAAATTATCCGTTTCATTGAAGTGCTCTTTGGTAAACCACATTTTTTGTTTTTTGGTCTGACGTTAACACAAACAAAGCTGATAGTTTCCAAACTCGTGAAAAGGCAACGTATAACTGCCCATGTGAAAAACAATGATTTTCTAAATAATCTATTTGAAATTTATCCCGCAAACACTAAGCGATTGGCCTTGCGACTTGTTATTGCCAACGCAAGGCGAACTGGAAATTGCAATCGTTTGAAGTCAAACGGAAGACCAGTCGGAATCATTGGTATGTCATCAAATCGCCAGCAATTTTTGATTGAATGGTGAAATTCAGGGCGTGTACACCATATTTCTTGGCGGCAAGAATTAGGGGCAAGAATTTGCATTAGGGCACGATGCCATTAACCACTAATTTTCTTAGCTATAAACCTTGCGTAGCCCGAGACTTTTCCAACGAATGCAAAATTGTCGAAATCGGTGCGTTCTGGAGTTATATCGTCAGAAAGGAAAACCCGACTTATTTTTATATATATGTAGATAATAAATAATTAATATATAACAACCATAATTTGTCAATTAAATATGTAGATGAGTAAGCGCACAGTTCACGTTCGTAATTATCTATATGAAATATATCAGATTGCACATACTAGGCATAATTTATATATCGGAGTCACGTTTTCCAGAATCATTTAATTTATTGAATCATCCACTCCAATATTGGTCTGTAGATATGATTCCATTACTCGCTCATAAATCCTGGCAAGTTATACGCGGCGGCGCTAATACTTCTCTTCCCATCGCCAATATACCGACTGGCATCGCTATCTTTATCGCGCTTCGTGGCGCTACAGATAACCTATCATTAAATATATATATATATATATATATATATATATATATATATATTTATACTAGAGACCCGGAGCAACTGCACGACTTCTGTTTTAAATTTCCACTTCGAATATCCTCGTAAGCTCCGCTTGGCTTAATTAATGGTAAGAGCGTCTTTTAACTTGAAAGCCCAAAGCTCCAAGTTCATTAGCCATCCTAGCCAACATGATATCAAGCAGTCGATTATATTAGAAAATATAGATTTAAATACCATTGTTAAATAATATTGTTTTTTTTTCTTAAAAATGTAGATGGTAATACGTTTCCGATTAACAGCCTTTCGGGGGCTGTATCACAATTAGAAGTAACAACCTTACAGTTGTCTACTAATAATAAATAAGAAATAGAAAATATATCTTATTGTTAGTTAATTAGAAGAATCAACGTATTGCATTCTAATGGCGTCATTACCAGAAATTCAGTCATTATACATAGAAATTAGTATCCTTCAAAATAGTTCCTAGAACACTTAAAATTATGATTGCTCTGATGTTACCAAAGGATAATTTGGATATTGTTTTATGTCTAATTTAGTAACGTACTAAAGTTTGAAGTTCCAAAAAATCGCTAAACAGATAAAAACAAAGTCAAATCATAACTACAAGCAATAAAATAAAAAGTTCAATATGGTATGGCGGGGCACAAAGATCTTTGTGCAATTATTCTGCTTAAACTAAGTGAACTACATAACAGTACACAATTATCATACGTATCGAACAAACAATTATCGAACTAGGTTCAGGGAAATTGACAATTAATTTTTAAAGTTTTTCCTCTGCCCCTTTTTACTCCATAGGCTGGGTAAGAAAGAAAAGCCATCGGGCAAACAGATTTTAATGTCTTATTTTTAATTCTATAGGAATTTTAAGAAATAATAACTAAGTTAATTAACTAATGAGAAATAAAAATTAAGCTAAATTAATTTATGGTCACATTTATTACAAAGATTACATCCTGCATAAACTTGATATAGTATTTTGTCAGAAATATCATCAGCAAAATTGTAATAACTAATAATTTAACTTATCTCTTATGAAATTGCTCTTTTTTACATTATTTACTTCTTTACTAACTATTTTATATTTTTTACACCTTTGGCAGGGTGAAGGGTCTATTTACCACACCCACAAGTAGGCTTTAAGGGAGTTAATATAAAAAAACTGCTGAATCTAACTTAAAAATAACAATACATCTTATAAAACAGTAAATATAACGCATACTTAAACATTAAATTCAGGCTCGAAGTCTAAACTTGTAAAATCAAGGTGGTGGTTAGTTATACACCTTTTGCCCTTTACTTTCAAATATTGTTGTTCAAAAATTCCTAACTTCACTCGTTTTTAAGGTATCGGTGGAGGACCTTGTTACCCGCGAATCTTTAAGCCCCGCTCTACCCATTTCATCTAATATTAAAAATATATCAAGTACAGATTGGCTAATCATAAGAAGTGTTATCACAACTCAGAGTTGTTATGTCGTGGTTGCTGTAAATTATTGCTGTAACTAGCTGTAAGTGGAATTCTGTCTTAAGGCAATTAAGGCATCGTGCCTTAAGGCAAATTGCTGGAACTTCCCGTACCAAAAATTATTTTTTTAAAAACGATTAACATTTTTGAAAAAAATTTACTTCGAAAAAATAAGATTTTTGACAAACAATTAGACAAAAAATTACTTTTTTTGAAAAAAAATTTTTTTTTTTTTTTGATGAAAAATGTTTTCTTTTTTTTTGATAAAAAATGTTTTGACCTATTTTGAAAGATCTAAACTTTTTTTCAAAGCAATCGTACTGCTTTAACTGCATAAAGATGAAACATAATATCAAACCGCGTAAGCGCCGCGTCGACGTCTAACGCGTAAACATTGGTACGGAACTCATAGGAATGTAAACCAAAATTATACTTATTGTTAAAATCTCTATAAAATATCTGATAATTTGATGTCCATATGTCTAATGATCATTTTTGACCGCCAAATGGCATTTTTTTTTACTTTTTTCATTAGATCTCCGAAACCGCTAGACCTGCCTTTATGAAAATTTGATCGGTTCTTCACCTTGTCAATACAAGTAAAATGTTTTTTGAATTATTAAAATCGGACGCTCCGTTCTCTTAAAAACTGAGTTACCGTTTTCGGCACTTTTTGCCCCGTATCTTCGGAACGACTAGACCTGACTTTGCCAAAAACTAATCAGCACGTCTCCTTATCAATAGAAATCGATTGTTTTTTGAATTATTCAAATCGGTTGATCGGTGTTCCCGAAATCGTCGACAAAAATTTGTATCCGCACATACATACACACACGCACACACACACACACACACATACATTCATTTTTTCTAAGGTATGCCAAAATATTCAGAAACCTCTGAAACGTAAAGATATATAAACATTTTCATTTTCGATTTTTTTGCGATTACTATAACTTGCCCTACGGGAAGTTAAAAATAAAAATTTACGATTGTTAGCAGATAAAATTTGTTCTACGTTAAAAAAACAATATTTTTTGTATGACTAATTTACAGCCCTGTTCTCCTCTAAATATATACTATATGTCTATTTTATAATAATTCAATTAGTAAATGGAAGAACATAAACTGATACCTATATCATCGAACCATAACTGTCGGAATATATGAAGAAATATTACTACAACTAGGGTTTAACATATCATAAAAACCGTGATATTTCATACTCATAAATATTACATATCATACGTTCAGTAATATATTGAATTAACGTGATTTAAAAGTGATTAGAGTAGATTCACTAGCAAGGGTGGTTTTGTAACCACTCTCTGATTTCAAGCAGTAGTACAATTTGTTATGATTTGAATATATAGTTCTAAATATGATTTCAAACGATATCCCTCTCCTTATATTATATTGCTGCATAAAAATACATATATGATCAGTATTAGAGAAATCTAATGATAAAATATATCAAATTTAGATAGGTCATCAGAAGATATACATAGAGCTTTTGTAGAATTAATATCTAATTGCTGTAGAATACAAATCATGATTAAATATTTTGCAAAATTAATCTGTTGCCAGAATATGTTCAAAATTAGTTTTTTCTACTATAAATAGGATCCTGCATTTTTCAAACAATTTTTAATATAGAAAAGAAATCCGATTATTTGTATAAATATTTTTATTAATTATAGAAAAAAATATAAAATTTAAAATAAATAGACGCTAACTGAAAATAAAAGTCAAACTCAAAAGTGAATTTTTGTAAAAAAGACTACTTACTGTACTAAAAATGTTGTTTTATATACACTTTTTTTCAATTAATTCTGTCATGCCTCATTTATATCATATCAATTTATATCTTTACAGTATATAGTAAACAATTTATGCAGCATTTAAGTATTTCACATAGATAATTTAAGTGATTTTACAATTTGTTGTTATAATATACGTTTCAATGAATATTATAGTGATTCATCTTAAAAGCTTTAAATATTAAACAAATTGAGTTTTTTCTGGTATGGTATCTTATAAAATTATTAGTTACATACCTAATATTGAAAATTATTTTAGGAAAAAACAATGGACTCAAATAGGCATTTGTAAATTAAAATAGTATAAAAGGGCAAATATATAAAATTTAAATTTTTTATCGATATAGATAAAATTGTTGAGCAATACGTACTGTTGTACTATGTATTGCGTCAAATAAAAAATGAATTTATATCTTACTAATAGCTGATATCGTTTAAGATTTATGAGAGAAGATATGAAATACTTCTTATTTGGAAGTCATTAGCGATACGAGATATTTTACATATAATAAATATTGAAATAAGCAATTAGAAATATAAACAAACAGGTTTTTTAATCGATGCGTATACATGAACGATTGTAAGTGTTATGGACAGAATAGCTGATAATATATTGTATAACTTATTCAGAGTTATACGGAGTGTAGATGTTAGAGCATTTATCGATAATTACTATTGAATATTAATTGCATTACGGTGATGTTACTTTGTAGTTAAAAAGAAATTTAAAATTCCTCCGATAATGCTCTCATAAATACCGCCGTATCGGTTCAACTTTAAGGCGGTTTATCCAACCTCATTTATGATTCTGTATTTTCAAGCACTAGGAATGTAAACAACAATAATATAAAATTAATATTAATGAAATAATAATTGCATCTCATAAATAATACGTATAAACGTGCTAATCGATTTCATTCACGGTAACACAGATTTTACTGATAATAAAATTATGTGTAATGAAATTAAAAGTTACATATGCGTATATAGTATCATAAATCGAAAACCATGTCAAACATATCTACGAGATATCTGTAATATATAGTGTGTAATTGTTATGCATTCATAAACCGTTCGATCCAATCGCCGTAAAAATTTGGGAAATTGTTAGGTAAATCCTCAGACATGGATATTTTGATTTAATCCAAGTGATAAGGATTGGCCGCCCTCAGACTTTTTGTTAAAAAAAATTCTTATTTCTTTCGATCAATTTTTGTTTTTTAATTTTTATAGGAAGCACATAGCTCTAAATTTTAACCTCCTATTTCAAACCCCTATTTTGTAAGATTTATTTGGTCCTTAATATGGACATTTTCGAATTTCCTTGCTCCCAAGGGCTCTAATGGTTCCAAATTGATAAAAAATAATTCTCGGAAAGTTTTAGCTCTTAATATTAACTTTTAGATAGTGCGCATTTCAATCAAACTTCGTATGGAAACAGCATGAAAAAAATTTCGAAAATTAAAAAAAAATTTAGGTATAACTCAGCCATAAATTTTGAATAAAACTCATTCTTTTGTTTGCTAAATTATATTTAAAAACATTTTTAAAAACTTTGAAATTTTTTTCATGATATTTCCATACAAAACTTAGATTAAATTGCGCACCATCTAAAAAACAATTTCAATTTGGAACCATTTGAGCCTTCGGGAAATTCGAAAATAAGCTAATACATATATATATATATATATATATATATATGTATATATATATATGTATATATATATATATATATATATATATATATATATATTAGCTTATTTTATCCCGATTCCATTTCGCAAAAGTTCGTGATTGATGCCTGCCAGGAATACGACACACCATACAATCACTTAAAAGGTCGTCAGAGGGCGATCCATGCTTTATCGAATTATCTGCGCATCATCTGGCCTTTTTTTATTATCACACCGAATAAGTATTAATTTATTACCTTGCATGGTTAACCACATTAATTTTTATCATTTATGTATTCTCTCATTTTCTTCCTCTCACGGAATATACTGAGTAATATGATTTGCGAATCGTTATAAACTGTTTTGCGAGCGATTTTACAAGGTGGTATATAAGCAAGTTAGTAAAAGGATAGCTGGTGGATATTTTTCTACGTTTTTTTCGATATATAGTAAATAAACATTGTAAAAAAGTAAAAGAATATTGGTAATATAATTAAATATTATTTTTATAAATACGTACATGTATTTTCTTGCATATTATGGTGATCAAGTAAGGTCTGGCGCTAGAGGATAATAAAAACAATATCATGACATTTTTCATGACTCTTACACTCTACAGGATCGGTTCTCACAACAATTAATTACAACGTGTTTCCGATCATCATCAAACGGGTTTTTACTACTTTGGGGGTGATTTAGTGTTGACGCATTTCCACAATGTCAATCAAGATGACTATTTCAAAATTTTGAGATCTTTATGTTCTGAATTTTTATTGAAAATTTTATATAAAATTTATTAACTTACCGTAGGGCAAGTTATAGTAATAGCAAAAAAATCGAAAATGAAAATTTTGATATATCTTTACGTTTCATTAGAAAAAATGAATGTATGTGTGTGTATGTGTATGTTTGTGTGTGTGTGCGTGTGTGCGGATGCAAATTTTCGTCGACGATTTTGGGAACACGTGCTGATTAGTTTTTGGAGAAGGCAGGTGTAGCCGTTTCGAAGATACGGGGCAAAAAGTGCCAAAAACGATAACTCAGTTTACGGAGCGTCCGATTTTATTAATTTAAAAAACATTTCACTTGTATTTACAAGATAAAGAATTGATTAAATTTTTGGTAAGGCAGGTCCAGCGATTATAGAATCTCAATAAAAATAAGTTAAAAAAATGTCATTTGGCGGTCAAAAATGTTTATTGGACATATACATCAAATTATCATACATTTTATAGAGATTTTAATAATGTATACACATTTTGTGTAATTCTTTTGGGTTCCGTACAAAAATTTTAACTACGATACGGGAAATTCCAGCAATTTGCCTTAAGGCACGATGCCATGCACCATGTTAGTTTGTATCTAAAATAATAATTGTAAATGGCTTGTAAATGCCATGTTAGTTCGTATCTAAAATAATAATTCAAGGGTAATCGTGAAACTAAAATCATCAAGATATCACTATAAAAATGCCAATTTGCCAAATAACCGAATTGATATTGTAAAGTTTCTGTTGAAATATATAGTTTAAAAACAAAATGTTTCAATCATAATTTTCAAAAATAAATTCATAAAGATTTGACCATTTGAGAACTTCAATATAATCTTAGCTTAAAATTATTAAATATTAAAAACTGTTAATTTTCCAGAACTTTATTGTCATACTTTATTTGTGGTATTTGTTAGAACTTTAATTATAATTATTTTTTGAACATGTTATTGAAAATTTGGATTAAAAAGCACCGGGTTCGAACACAATCAACCCGATATCAAACAGTATGATTAAATTTCCACTTAAAGTTACAATTTATCTAATTATGAATAAACAATCATACTACATCACTTGAATGTGAGTAGAGTTTCGACCAGACTGTATTTATTTTATATTCCAGAAACGCTTAATAAATTGATGCGTTTTCGTTTTCGAATTTATTTTATATATATCGTGTGCAGAATCAGAAACAGTTGACCTTTACCAGTATCTCTTTACAGACATACATTAAGTATTATTTTAACTAATAAAACCCCGGTAGCGTTTTTATTGCATTTTAAATAGGTCTGCTGAAACAATAAATTTGTGATTTGCAATAAATTCAAAGTTATATATTTGTTATGTTACGATCATATAAAATTTTATTGCAAATTGAGACTTTATTATGGAAAAATGTAGATTTAATTATAATATCATAAAATGAATGCCACATGAAACAAAATACATTTGAAGGCTTTAACTAATAGAGACAAATTGTAATTCATTAATTGCAAATTATTATTATAGGGTGTGCCAGAACTTAACGTCTTGTCGAAAAAGGGCAATGGTATTTATCACTCAAAAAAATGAGTCTAAGGCTCTCGTGAAATTATGACTAGTTTTTGGTTATTTTGGTTAATTTTCAGTAATTATGCTCATTTAAATTACTAAATCATTACAATGAATAATATTTCTAGGCCCACAGTGAATATAATAAAGCAGAGACCTCAAGTTTTCAATAATTAAGACTTTTTGTGAAACTGAGAATATAATAATTTTAAAATAAGTCGACTTGGAGATATCCTGCATAATATTACCAAAGCTCTGGGTTGCACTTAAAAGCTCTTAATTTCCAAACAAAATAATATTTTATTTCTAATTTTTTAACGATTGAAGCCAATACTGTTAGTCCGTTTGAGTTTTTTTTAACATGAGTTCAATTACTGTCTCTATAATTGTTATTAAGTATATTATCGTTTATGATATTTACAAATAATTTCACCAGAAACTCTATGTATCAAATATTTCTATAAAATTAATCTAAAAACTACATCCTTGATTTTGATCCATGTGAATAATATAGTATAGTCACATTTTAATGGTAACTTATATGGTCTTGTAAAATAATGTAAATTATATAGTAATCAAATTTACCAAACAACTTAACTAAACATTTACAAAAAGCAGATAAAACGGAAATATTCCAATATTGCAATCTTTAAATATTTATTATAATTACTCTATTAGACAATAAATTTTAAAATCAACTAATACCTAAAAATAGAGAAATAAATTGTGATAAATTATTCTCGATACACATTCGAATATACTATTCCGTAAAGTTTTGATTTTATTGATATAACCCAATCAAAACAATTTATAAGACAGCAGGTATGTGTTTTATTTCGAATGTTATATAAACACGCCCGGGCACAGTTTTTTATTTATATTTCTCCTATTAGTAACTACATCGTTGGTAATAACACAAAGATTCTCAACTAGAAAAATGAGATACTACAGGAATTGAAAACTAGTTAATAGTTTTAATTTTACACATTTATATAAAATGCAGGCAAAAATATTCAAATAATTGGAAGTCATCTCATTGCAAGTCATAAAATATATTGTGTTAAGTATTTAAATTTCGTCAATGGGATATTTTGTGATTATATTGAATAAAATTAACATATATTTTTATTTCACTTCAAAATCAATATACAAATTTCAAGCCTATATTTACCTTCCAAAGAAAAAGATAAAAAGGGACTGTGACGTCACTGAGTGAACAAGCGTTGCCGACAATCGTAGAACGCTTCCGATTGATTAAGCATTCCAAATTTATATGTGACAAGTTTAATAATATTTATGTGAAGTTTTCCATTCAAATTCATAAATTTTGAAATATACCGCACAACAAAAACTAATGATATAGAGCCTCATAAACATATAAACACGGATTGATATTACCTAAGTAAAGTACGAAAAATTTTAATATTGTTTAAAGTAAATAGTAAACTTGATTTTCAAAATCGCAAATATTCGCATATATAAAGAAGCCTTGAAAAATTAATTTCCTATTATTAGATGGAGTTATTTGATTCCTTTCAAAATCCACTAAGAAACGCTTTAATGTATTAAGCCTAGAAAAGCCAACAGTCTTCAATAACAAAGGTTTATTTTATAAAAATAATTTTAATGCTAAATTATGCGCAAAATAATACGCATAATAGTATGTTCAGACAAATAAATCACGAGAAACTTAAAGTGAGTAACGCAATGACAAGCTACATTTACATTCTAATATACCAAGAATTTCAAATGCTGCATTCCTTATGATCTTCACAGTAATTACAACATGTTATGATTCAATATATCAAATATAATCACCTCCTCAGAGCATGCCAAAATATACTGTAAACAATATGATACGCCTTTGAATCTTAAATTATAATGTGATTCCTAGTAAAGATTTAGAAACGCCACATCCACAGAGCCAGAATAAACATTGTATATGCATGTCTCATTTGACTATGGCCACGTACTGGTTAGTTTAAACAAATATATAAATAATAGGTTAATAGCAAGTCGGAGAAATAGACAGAATAGACACAGCTCATCGTTCAGATAACTGACATGTCAATAAATGTGTTTATATTCAGATCAAGATGGCCCTACTGGATGTACTTCGTAATAAATAGTACGAAGGCGTCAATAAAGTCGTAGACTAGTTGATTTTAAATGACTAGTTTTGGAATACATCAATTTACATAAGCATATATTTTCATGTGAAATAAATAGTCGGATTAATAATTAGAGCTATAAAATTAAAATTAAACGCTTTGCCTATTTACCTCTATTCGATCTCCGTCTTGGACAGCCGGATGTCAAGCAGTAGTAAAACCGGTTTTCATTTGTAAATATAGATGCAATATGTTTTCAAGCGAACCAAAATTGTTGACACGGTCCATTATTCAAAACTAATAAGAGTTTTATAGACTTGCTGTAGGCCCATAATATTTAGGAATTTTATTAAGACCATAAACTCTATCATCAATTATACACAGTTAAAATAAAAAGAAATAAGAATGAATTACGAAAAAAACGAAACGAGCAAAACCCTATCAGTACAATTTCCAACTGATTTCCAACATCTAATTTTTAATTTTCAACTTTTATCAATAATTTTTGTTATTTTTTAGGAAACTGCTCGGCCGATTGTCTCGTAAGACTATTAAATGTAGGTTTTATATTTTTAAAATAAATGCAGTCATTTTTTTGAGAATTTTCCAATATTGGTCTCAAACGATACAGAATGGCTTAAGATGTCGAAAAAATATAAAATAGCGAGTTAGATTTTCTGACAAAAACAAACTTGTACTTAAGGAATTTCACCAGTTAACTGTGTCGCTCACTTCAAACAGTACGCACAGTATTTGATGGAGTAAATTATTTATGCGGCCTGCCTTAAGGTAAAATGCCACTTACGAGCTTGGATCTACTTATTTTATACAAGCATAGCCTAAAATATTTTAACCCTCCGTCGGTCGGATATTTTTTCACCTTCGAACGGTCGGAAAGGTCTGGCTGGACCACCTTCATTTACATGCATTATAATGGGATAAATGAGTTTTTGGTGTCTTATATTATTAACGATTATATAACAAAATCAAGAAATATAAAAAAAAATCGTTTTATTTTTTGTTAATTTTTCTGTTTTAAATCAATGAAAAATAATATTTATTCTTTTTCGGCGCCTTTGAAATGAATGTGATATTCAAATGAAAACAAAATTGAGGTGCGTCGCCTTTGAAATGAGCTGTAAAACTCAAAGTGAAAATATAATTTCACTACAGGTTTGCCAAAAAAATTTCGAACGCAGTACGGGTAGAAAAATTGTTGATAATGTGTGCATTATTCATCCGATTTTCAGTGTTTGCGATTACCAATAAGTTTGGTAGGTTTTCAAGGAACTCTCGTTATGAAATACTAACATTCATGTTAGAACACATAGCAAAGAATATAAACAACGCAGTTTGAATAGAAAATACCATGAAAAAAGACAAAATACTGGTTTACATATATCAAAAAGCGTATATTTCATACAAAATGAATGGGTGGTCTAGACAGACCTTTCCGACCGTTCGAAGTATAAAAAAGTTAATATCCTTATGATTATCCTCCTGTACATTTTTTCGTCCTGATTTTTTCATTGATCGTCAGCTAATGAAATTTTAGGAAAAGTCAAGAAATTTCAAGTCGATAAGATTACTAGAAGTATTTTTTTTTAAATTGAAGTCGAAAAGTCTGGCCAGACCACGCCGACCGACGGAGGGTTAAACAAGTTAACATTTTAAATAGCAAATGGTCACTTTTTTATCAGCATGACGTGTTTTACTCGTCAAATGGTAAATCACTCATTGGAGTAACAACTATTGACATACTCAAATTTAACACAATAAGTAACTTCCCGTAGGATAAGTTAAAGTAATCGCAACAAAAAACGAGAATGAAAATGTTGCATATATCTTCACGTTTCAACACCATTTTAACATTTTGGCATACCTTTAAGGTGACTTTTTAAAGTCAGAACCGGAACGGCAATTTTTAATTATGCTAATCCGAGATACGAGGGCGGGAGGTTCCTTTAAAATTAAAAATGGTACTTAAGGATACACTAAAAAAACATTTTTTTTGTATGAATAAAATTTTATAATCGGAATTGCGGACTTGTTGTAGTAAGAACTTTATTATTAAATTATATGCAGTACACTTTTATCTATTCTATATTTATGTTTTTCTCGCTTCTGAGTCTCTATTCGATTTTCTTCATAATTAAATTGAAAAAATTAGCACTTGTTCGTTTATTTTTTATAAATTTACCTATTAGTTTTCGAAAAACCGGGACAATCCGGGACAAAAAATCTAATTCTGAGACAAATATTGCTTTTAGAAAAACCGTACGTATGGTCAGCTTAATACATTCGAAAAATCAGAATGTGTGTGTATGTATGCGTATTTGTTCGAATATAAATTTTTCATCCACGATTTCGAGAGCACGGATCAACCGATTGGAATGATTCAACATTCGATTTCTATTGATGGAGGGACGTGCTGATTAGGTTTTGGCAAAGACAAGTCCAGCCGTTTCACAAATACGAGGTAAAAGAAAGAAAGTGCAGTGGTTTTAAAGATCTGATAGTTTAAAAAAATCCATTTGGCGGTCAGAGATGATCATTAGAAATATGCATATCAAATTATCAGATGTTTTATAGAATCTTAATAATAGGTACAAATTTTGTATTTCTATGGATTCTGTACCAAGATTTATAATGTTTAAATGTTAGGCTACAACGCCTAACAGCTACGCGTCCCGATTGTTTTGATAAATAAAAATCTTAGTTTTCAAACAATTTTAACTTACAGCACGGAAAGTTCCAGCAATTTGCCTTAAGGCGAGATGCCATGTACCACTAGTTTCATATGTGTGAATATAACTGTGAGGAATGAGCGTGAGTGAAATAATTGAACTCAATAGCTCATCGGATGTTGTATTCTGATTGCTGCAAAAAATAAAAATAATATTAAAAAAATAAACAAACTCCTGTCACTTCTCAATGACGATTATATTAATCAATCACAGTTAACTTATTAATAAGCAAAATATATAATAGATTTTGTAGACAGCGTAATAAAGATTGGCAGTATTCCACATTTTCTAAAACTTGAAGATCATACTAATTGAAGACTCATAGTCGCTCAACTTCTTGAAACGCCAGTTTTAAGAAGGCTGAAAGAAAAGATTCTGTCTGAAAACTGAAATAGTACAATGACTCTATTTAGTGTATTCACCAAGATCGAGTACACCAATCGCCCTGAGTTGTATGTCATTAGAAAGAAAATTTAATAGTTGCATCATAAAAGAATAGTTTAAAAAACGAAAAACTGTATCATTTCATCTATTATTCTTTCTGTTTCCGGCCGCAACATGGTTTTGAATGTCGAACAGCAGAGACGATCAGTGTTTACCTAAAGACCGTCGGTATTTTTAAATTCTCCTTCTCCCCTGCATTACGTCGCAGCAGCAGCTGACACGAGCGCATTAGAGAGAACATTGAGAGATCCGTGCCGGAGAACACTCGTTCGGGGTGATTCTAATAAGCATCATAAAGGATTTTTCGTGTCGTTAGAGTAAATTTGAAATTATAGAGATATATGGGTTTTATCTTCTAACTGGATCCATTTGGATCGAGCACAGACGACGAATGCATGAGTGGAATCTAAAATAGATTTTAGGTATTAGATGAGATGATTTAGACATGTGTCATTAAATTTGGCTGTAAAATTATAGATTATTTTTGTCACGGTTTAGGAATTTGATGTTTGGGTTTGTGGAATATTTAATATCTTCTCAAGAATGGTGTTTATGGATTAATTTGATGTACCCAATTTATAAGATGTAATATATGATTTTTATTGATGTACTCAATTTATAAGATGTAGTTTTCTAATTCATAATGAATTTGTTATTCTCAATATTTGAAATATGATCGATTCTCTTTAATTGAACGTAATAGACATTTTGGACCTTAAATTTTCTTCAATAGGTATATATATATATATATATATATATATATATAAATATTATCATGAAATTTGTTTTTATAATAAAAAACAATCCTATTATAATAATCTCAATAATCGATGGCTCATAAAAATCATTAGATGGCTACCATCCATTAATTGATTTTATGCTATCCTTATTTTTTTATAAGACGTTAGTTTAAAAATGTTTTTTTTAATACATTTTCAAGTTTTTCTTATTTTAAATAGTAGTAATATGTCCGATTTCTTGAATAGATAATAATATTAGGTTGGAAACAAAGTTAGTGCGGTTTTTTAGCTTAGACAACTTCCACTGAATTTTTAAGATTGTTGACGTAGTCCAAATGTAAAATACCTATTGTTAATGGATTTAGGTAGTTTAGATGTCTATCAGTAAAAAAATTTCGATTTATTGCGTCCAATCAAATCGATTTTTTTGTAATATCTTGCTTTTTTTCTACAAAGGTAAGGTTTGGCCTTAAAAAACGGCAGTGTCAAAATTGGTTTGCCAAATTTTATTCTATTGATTCTTCACTGAAAGAAAAAAAACGATCGGGTCGTCCAGTTGAAGTTGCTTGAAAAGGATGTCTATCTCGAACAGATATTACCAATCAATTTTGATATCTACATTGAACAAATGACGAATTTTAACATTTGAGAAAAAGCGGCTTGAATTGGCAAATCAAAATGGTGATTTATTTCATTATTGACATCACATATCTTTGAGCACTCGGCAGAAATTTTTGGAGTTTGGTTTAGATTCTTTGGCATATAAACCATACAGTTCTGTCTGATCTTGCATCTTCTGATTAATTTTTATTTCGATCTTTACAAAACTACAACAATTCAATATGGTTAAGATGATGTCAAATTGCAAAAGTTTCATGAATGTGAAAATTTTAATAATAATCTACAATTAGTTAACCATCCTAAGAGGGAAAATTATTGGATTTAAAATCATAATTTTTTTTGCTTTAATATACTACTCGAAAAACATTGAAAGACTGTCAGCAACTAATTGATTTTATGCTAGCTTTATTCTCTAAGCGTTTTGCTTGAAATATTATCTACAAGATTCAACTATTTTATCGTTTCATTAATAGTCCATCAAATTAATGACTTAATCAAATAATATTATATTCAAAACTAGTAGGAATAACATCCTGCTTTAAGGTAAATTGCCATGTTAGCCCTTTTTGTCTCGTATCTTTAACCCTTTCCACTCACGATTGCGAATTTATATGCCTTTTATCTTATATATAACATCCGAGCCGAAAGAGTTAAAATAGTAGAACCTGCCTTTGCCAAAAACTAATTAACTAGCCTCCTTGGCAATACGGATCGAAAGTTTTTTTAATAATTCAAATAGGTTATGAAACTTATAAAACAATTATAAGCACCCGTATTGATTGAATTCGGCATTGAAATTAAAATTTGTATTCATATGTTAACAAGAAAAAATCACCAATATTTAGGTATACAGAACCCTAAACATACTTTCACGTGCAGTGTTTTTCTTGTAAATTTTCACGATAAATAATATCTTATAAATTGTCATTCTGGAATAATGAAGCCGAAATATTTGTTCTATTCAATGTTCATTTGTATTTATCAAAAATATCCCGTGACTATTGTTGTTGAATGGCAATCACCCACAGTAATGTGACACCCATAGTGCACAAATAAAGTTCCAACGTTATCCATTGCACGGCCACGACTAAATAGCATAAAAAACAAATGAATTTGCGGTCGCATTTCACCGCATATCATGCGCTCCATATAGTATAGTATTTGTATAATATTGGAATTGGGACAAACACGATTTTTTTAATACCTTGTTTTTGTACGTTCTCACCCGCTCCATGGATAGATTCGGTAGGTAGATGAAATCAGTTTATTCGGATAAAAAAATGTCGTTATTATTACCTGCATTTAATTAAAATAACATGCAACCACTAATTGCGATTAGAGTGTAAGTGGCATTTTACAACACTTGAAATAATCGACTTTATAAGAATTGAGATTTTGCATCTAGCATCTTCAGATTGTTTTGTTTGTGTTGAATTTTTAATTGTTAAAACTTCAACAAAAATTTTGATGATTATATATGACTTTTGAATGGATGGCAACCCAGTAGTTGTCCAATCCATTTGTGACTCAGCCACAGAAGGAGCAACTTTTCAAGATGAATCAAATAAATCTAACGGGCATAAAATAAAATAGTTTGAAAGCATGAGACAATATTAATAATAGTTTTAAAAAAGCAAATTTTAACCAAGCTCCAGCAAACTTGCAGTTAGCGCCACTCTACATGTATTTGTATCAGGCCTGACCAAGAAAATGCGATAACCTAAGGCACACTCCAACCAAGAAAAGGCTCAGATCTACAACTATACTAGAAGTATTTATTTACATTTTATAGTTTTATATGAAGCTATACCCGCAAGAGACGATTTTCACTTGAGATCATATTTGACATCAAAGCATGCTGATATTGAGCTTTGACGAACCAGTAAATCCGGAACTAGTTTTTCTAGCTCACGTCCGAACTGATTACGCCACCGCTGGGCCTTCTTCAAATTGTTACGATAAAATATACAACTGATTTTTTCGAAAATAAAGTTTCACTATTCACTAGAATCTAATGAACGCTTCAAAATCTAATGAATATTTCAAAAAAACTTATGTCTAAAGATATTAAACAATTACAATTTATTGAATTTTATATTTCGGTTCGTATTCTGAAAATTTATTTTATGTAAGTTTGGCTGTGAACAGTGATCAGTACGAAACAAAAATCAGAATATACTCGATGTATGTCCTAAGACAGCACAATATTCGAAAGCATAATGAAATTTTGCTTGCTACAAATTCACTTTTTGTAGATTTATTATTTTAGAAAGCATGAAAACTTTCAAAAAAAATGGCAAAAAAAATAAATCATAAAGGGTACATAGCATCATCCTTGTGAATTCTCCTAACTCATCATTTGGCCAAGATATCAATGCAAATATGTAAAAGTGGACGCTTTTTTCAATATCACTTTTTGTGGAAATAGAAACATGCCCATACTCTTCATAACCAAAAGCTAATCTGACGATTCTGACAATATCTTTCGTTTTTGAATTTCTGAATCAGTTCAGGTTATTTAGCAAAAACGTTGTCGCAAAGTTTAGCATTCACTTTCTAAATAAAAAAGTGTAAAAATATATGAAAAATTCTTTGTTTCAATAAAAAAAAGGGGTTGGTGACCTTTATTATCAGGAGATGAATGAATAACATTTCCATTCAAGTTCATATACATGTATATGAATTTTTTGTGACCAAAATATGAAAATTTTTGCGACCAAAGTATGTAAGAAGAAGTTGAAGATATGCCAATGCCCGAATTACAAATTGAGAATTTAAATTTGTGAAGTTCACTACCGCTTGAACCAAAAACCGTTCTACTAAAATATATGACTCTCCTCAGGATCAGTGATTATAGCTGTGAGACTTCAATCAGAGGTCCCATGTTCTATAACCGCCTCTAGTCACAAGTCACTTGGAAATATGGAAAACAATATGTTTACAAGTGAAAATAAGCCTTTCGCGGTATTCCTACATTCGACAAAGTCATTTGTGTTACAAAATTGTAATAATAAAATCATCACCTAGAGATAGATGGCAACGGTTTGGGTTGCAATCTGCAAAACCGATATAAGTAGTTAATTCAAATCATAATAAACAGCATATTGCAACCTTAAGTTCAGATCGTTGTTTAAATAATATATAAAAAATTATATGTAGTGAGACTTAAATGACTAGAGATAGATCCACCTACAATGTCATTATACCAATATTCGCATAGTAGCGCCAACAATTCATAGCTAACATTCGTATATTTGCATAAGATGTTTGAAATACGAGTATATATCACTTATTTCAAATTCGTCTATATATTTTGATTATTACTTAAAATTTTATAATAAAGTCATTAGTTCCAAATTTCATTAAACACACACCTAATAAATTAGTATGCTGCACAACAATAGTTGCTTCAAAGAACAGATGTCCTAGTACAATTTCCTTGTTTCATACATAAAACAGTGCCAGCAGGTGAGCCTTTTTACTTTTTGGTAAAATTATACGGAAGTGAAGTCCTCATATCGAATTTCTGTGTCCTCAAAGAAATAAATATCAGAGAACAAGCGAAGAACATGTCTCGAAGAGTCAAAGCGGTGATTTTTCTCGAGGCGTTAATGTTGCTCATCTGGATTTATTAAAGCGTTCCCTCATTGCAATACGCAATAAACCGTATTACAGTTCCACAATTCTCATATTACGGTAATAACCGTAAAACTCGATGTGCGCTATTATAAAGAATAGGCAGAGTAGACACAACTGTATTTCTTAATGATATAGAAACTATTTTCAATTCACTAAAAAAACTACGCGTAATATGGCAGACAATAAAATTATCACTTTAACAATAAGCTTGAAACTGGATTACATACTTATTAAAAGAATATGATGAAACAATATCAATTTCAACCTATATTTGCCAGACATAATTTTGTGTTTCTATTCAAAACTAAAATTTCATATTTACCGATATGATTTATCAGAAAAAACGCCGACATAAACACAATGAACTATGAAATACAAACACATTCAGACTATTACAAAAGCTGCCTCGAGGATCATCCGAACCCACTTTGGAGAGGACTACGACACATTGCCAAGGGAAGTTTGTAAAAAAAATTGATGTTACATTAAAATACATACGACAAAATTTTGTCAATAATGGTCAGAAAATTGAGTTTTTGAAGTAATTTTTATCTTCCTGTAGGGTAAGTATTTGTAATAGTCCAAAAATCGAAATTGAAATTTTTTGCATTACTTAACGTTTTAGAGGTTTCTGAATAAAAATAGATGTGTATATGTGTATTCTAAGTGTCCTCAATTTTTTGTTCACTATTTCAGAAGCACCGATCAACCGATTTCAATAATTCAAATAACATTCAATTCTTATTGATAGGGAGACGTGCTGATTAGTTTTTGACAAAGACAGGTTCAGCTGTTTAGGAGATACGCAAAGAGTGCAGAAAATAGAAATCAAGTTTTTCGCCGATTTCAAACAAGTCAAGATTATTTACATTATTCACTCACACAAATCCCAGATTTTTTCGTACTAAAAAAATATTAATATTTTTCTTTCACTTCGATCTCGAATGCAAATATTTTTCTGTTTGAAATAACATGAAATATGACAGTTTGAAATCGAAAAACCATGAACTATAGTCCACATCAATCAATCATCAAATCAATAAAGTTTTTGCGTACACAAAGCTTCCAAATTGAATGATCCGAAAAAAAAACATTCAATTCGTAATGGTGGTAAAAATTGGTGATTAGTTTTTGGCAAAAGCAGGTCTAGCCGTTTCGGAAATACGGAGCTAAATGTGCAAAAAATGACTGTTTTTGAGAGAACTAAGCATCCGATTTGAATTATTCAAAAAACTTTCTGCTTGTGTTGACGAAACGATTGCTGGGAAAGCTTTTGTTTTTAATTTTCAAAAAAAAAAATTTTTCTGGGCATCGAAAATAATTCGGATTTTATTTTAATTCTAGCTAAAGTTTTAAAGCTTTAAATACATAATGTTAACTTTACAATTCAGTTTACTTAATTCTTATAAATATTAAAGAATATCCTTCGTTGTAAATCCAATTGTGTATTTATGCCTTACGTAGTTATAGAATTTATTAACTCTCCTTCGATTAACATCAGGTTGTTGGGTTGTAATCTAACCCTTGTATTAATTGTATTAAACACTGTATTAAACACTGATTTGTTCGTATATTATGTATTTGTTGCAGTTCTCATTACAATCACTGATTTGTCATTAATTTATAATGACAGAAGATATATTTATTGGTTATTTATTATACATGTTGGTTCGCGGACTTTTCTTTTAGAAGTGGACAATTAGTTCCATCAAAACACTCTGCTACCCCTTCTACCAGGGGTAGCACCATCCTGTGCAAAAACTCAATGTCATGAAGATTGTCAACTTCATGGCCAATATAATAAAACGAAAATACGTTCGAACAAATTGAGTAAATTATGATTATTAAGTTTTTTGTAATAAATATATAAACGTCGTCGTCTAATTCATACGCTTTAATATTTTGTCTGTAAAATATGAATAATGAAAGTTCCAGTATTTTTATTAATCTATTTGATAACAGTGAATACTCGATTATTATGAATTTGACTAATTCCATTATATTAGAATATTATATTACGGCACGGGAAGTTCCAGCAATTTGCCGTAAGGTCATACACCACTAGTTTCCTAAGGTTTTACTTATTATCTGTGTCAAAATGCAGCACGGCAAAATAGAAGCTTCAAAAGGAGTAGATATTAATCAAAATCACAAGAGCAATTAACGCGAGTTTTGTAACTTCATATAGACATAACCTTGGCGCATCGAAACATCTGCTTCGCTGGACATGACAGAAACTATAAAATATAACACAAAAATAAAATTTTGGACACATTTCTGTATAACCAACAAACAATACAAAGCAGGGGAAAAGGACTATTAAAATATATGAACGAGAGCGAGTGCGCGGGTGTAGGTATTCGTTCAAAATCGCTCGGGTCCAACGATTTCAAAAGACTTTCAAATTATCCATTTAATGACATTATCTTGCAGTGAATAGGTTTAATGAAATTTATTTGTAGCACTCACGAAAATTCAATCAATATGACTGCTATAATGATTAGTAGTCTTTGGGCAGATGTTTCGGATGCTGCATTGTTTATAATAATAATACGAGAAATTATTGATCTTCTATGATTTGTGGAATAGAGACTACGGTGGGTTAATGTACAATTTAAAATTGCTTCAACCTTTCCTGCATTAAGGGCATCACAAGCAAATAAAAGTTTTTGCAGGGCACGTCAACATCAGTATTTTGATCAAATTATTAAAACAATCTCAGATATATCGCAATTTTATTATTATTAAAGCAAAGGATCAAAATAGCGTTTAAATTATTTTTATAACAATAGGTAATGTAACTAATTGGCTAAATGTTTACCAGAGGCCACTAAAAGTAATGAAAAAAATGTAACTAATACCAATGTGAATAATTAAACATAAGTTATATACAATTAAGAATAAATAAATTCTGGATTGTCAATTTCTATATGTCAATTTCTAATTAGATCTTTTATACAATCCATGATATGAATTGAATTTTATAAATTTAAAAAATTAAAACCTCAACAATACTCAAGTAAAATATTTGCTAATTGAAAAATTTTTAACTTTCCGTAGGATAAGTTATAGTAATCGTGATGTAAAAATGATGTTTTTTATTTGATTTTACGTTTTAGAGGTTTCTGAACATTTTGTCATACCTTAGAAAAATAGGTGGGCGCGTGTGTGTATGTTTGGATACAATTTTTCGTCCTTTGAATGATTTAAAAACCATTCGACTCCTACTGATGGGGAAACGTGCTGATAGTTTTTTGCCAAAACAGGTCCAGCCGTTTCAGAGGTACGGGGCAGAAAGTGCCAAGAATGGTAATTCAGTTTTTAAGAGAACGGAGCGCCCGATTTGAATGATTCAAAAAACATTTTGCTTTTATTGACAAAATCAAGAATTGATTGAATTTTGGGAAGGCGTGTCCAGCGATTTCGGAGATACAGAAAAAAATGGAAAATTTGGTGATCTAATACGATAATTAAACACATGCACATCAAATTATCAGGCATTTTATAAAGATTTTAAACGAGTATAAATTATGCTATATATTTTTCAGGTTCCGAAACAAGATTTTTAATTATTTATATAGTATATAATTTACAGTTCACTTGTACGGTTCAAACATATTTCAAAATCTTCACTTTTTTTTTAAATTTTGAAAAATATACAAAATACAATTTTATACTTTAAATATAAATCTTAAATTTACAATTTAGTTTAAAAATGTATATATTTCATTTGCGTTATTATAATCATAAGAAATATATCCTCAGATGGATTCATTCGATTTCTCTTCTCAATGTAAACATTTTTAAGTGCTTTGAGCCATACGATCGTCGTTGTATATTATATGAACGAATAAATATATAGTAATTATAATTGTCTCTTCAAGAATATTTAAAAAAATTGTTATTAATCATTGATCATCATTTATTGATAAATTTTTTTGCTCGAATATTTAAATCTGGTACTTAAAGCGCGATGCCACGCACCACTAGATTCTACTATAGATTCTAAACATCTGATTTTTCTGAATTCTTTTTATTTGTTTTTCATACTGATCGCGTCATTTGCTTCCGCTCTCTTATTTCTAATTTTATTATCAATTCACACTTACATACAGTATCAAAGTGTCTATATACAATTTTTATGGTGTTTCCCATATTTTTTTGTAAAAGTCATAAATAAGCTCTAAAAATAGTTCCGCTTTGATAGTGTCGTCGAGAGTAATCACATGCATGAACGAGTCTCACAAAACGTAGAAAACATACCATAGATAGCAGTTGAATATATCAAATAAATGTCGAAAATTTCCTATTTTGCAAAATCGGATATATATTTCTAAACAATGCTTCGACAGCAGACAATCTGTCGCCCTCTGCGGGAGAGCGCGGGTGTACCAATCGTACATTAAAATAAAAGGGAAAAATTGAATATGTCGTTTTGTGCAGCTGCTCTTCCGCAATACTCATAAATTGCTAGATTTTGTACAAGATCTACAAGTATTTACCTAATACATGCAGACTGATGTACCAACGGTACTTGACCAAATTAAAAAGCTCACTAGTTATATATATTAATAATATATACATTCACTTATTCAATCAGCATATTTTATAATCATAACTTTCAATTATATACATCAATAAGATATACATTTACCATTCAATCAATATGTATTATAATCAAAGCGTACTAGACTAAATATGTAACCCTATATATAGGACGCGATCTGATTTTCATTTGGAATCCTTTAATTAATATTCCACCAGTAATCACATATTATATCATATAATAAAATACAATATTATTAATTGTATAATTTGAATATAATAAAGTATTAAAATATATTGAAATAATTGTATTAAAGTGAAATAAATATTATTTTTATATAAAACCTACGTTATAAAAATATAACTCAATGGAAACTGTTATCTAAAATGTAAAGATCACTCCAACAATAACATCCAGGCCGTTGGCCAATATTCACGCGAAATAGTTTGGTATGGCAAGCACGCCATTCCAAACTATTTCCTGATCGACCCATAGCGACAAAAAAAAATTAAATAGAACTGGGCATCAACAAGGTATTGTCTATGACAATGTGTTGCCTTTCAATTTTTTCTCCATCCTGATTATTTTATTATGCCTTATTTTTTTTTTTTTTAAATAACACGTGGTAGTAACTTTTTTTGGAAAACTACTAGCAGTTTCTTTTTTGTTACATATATATCTCATCATTTTTAATCATATTCATATTCACATCATCACATTCACTCATTGAAATTAGAAACATTTAGAAACGTAAAATACCCTTAGGGTAGAAAAACATGTACATATATATATATATATATATATATATATTTATATAACAACCCTTTACCCTTTGAGCCAACCGTGTTTCATATACAAGTCAACACTATTAGATACACACAAATTTAATATATAGCACATTGCAATGCCAAAAAAAGTTGGTGACCAATGGGTTGCCCTAACGAAAAAAATAATAGATTAAGGACATAAGTTATCATACACAGCTTCAGGAACACGTGGTTCTCATCGCTAATAAATAAAACTATACACCTGTTGAACTGGATTTTAAATGAAAAACTTGCATACGGACTATGTTTTTTTTTAGTATTTAAGTCAGCATTGAACGACCAGAAATCATTTTGTTCAAATCTGTTCATATCAAAAAAAACAAACTGTGTACTCTTTAGAAACAATGCGCTTTACAGATTATGTCAATATAGGTGGGTGACTCAATGCAGTAATGGAAACTTGTTCGAACAAACATACTTCATATTTCTCTCTTTTTTACCCTATCTCATAATCAGTATAGTATAGTTTAGCTATTAGGACACCTGTCACTACCGTCCCTGGCACAACCGTACCCAAATCTGCTACTTGTTGTTTTCATGTTCCGTTTTTATATATTTGAAGATATTAAAATTTAAAATTTGTTTAGCAATTTTTAACCCTGCTGCATGTAACAATATAACATGCAAATTCTCCAGATGTAGCCTCATAAGAACGATTTCAATATCTCAAGATAACCTATTCATTCGCGAAGCGGAGTACTTTTTGCGACTACAATTTTACAGTTTCTTATTCGAAAAGTTTGAAATCGACAATTCTCATTAATTAAATTCGTCTCGGCCTGAGGTATAAATTCTGCCAACCCATTCGCTGGACAATACTACGTCTAAACCCTGACCACTCGCC
>NW_020537498.1:0-17398 GCF_003426905.1 Ctenocephalides felis
ACTGTCCTAAATTTTGGATACAGTCTAACTTTAGACGCAGTCCTAAATCATAGGACACAGCTCAAACTTTTGGACACATCTCTAAATTTTAGACATTTTTAGTGAAACAAGCAAGAGCTGTTTTAATTAATCATCAAGAAGTATTAAATGCCTGAAACATTATCTTAAATCTTCAAATAAAAAATATTCAAATTACAATAATTAATTCCACACAAGTTACACAACGCGTTATAATTTTAAATCGACCATAAAAATGATGATTACAACTTCTAGCCGGACGTTCCAGAAGAAGTGAATGAAATAATAATATTCAATGTGTTTTAGTCGCCGAATATATTTCAAAGTCAAAATTAGTGCAAAAAATTCGAAAGTTTTTAAGGCGGGCGATATATAAAATGATTCGAAAACGGCTAATAGAAATGAACGGAAAAATATCACAAAAAATGGGCAATTCATTAGAGAAGCAATTTTAGATTGTCTTAAGATTAGTCGCTATCGTTGCGGTAAATGTTATGTAAAGAATAATCGACTAATTAATGGTAATTTATGCATTTCTTTCTCACATATGTAGTCTATTAATTACATTCTTAATAAGTTTAATTGTTTTATCAAAGTATCAAATGGTTTGCATTTTAAGCTCTTTTGAGATATGTTAGAACACAAAAATGTTAAATTTTATTACCAAAAAAGGTCAAATTAAAAAGTAAAAATAAACAATTATTCGCAAATTCCAAGACAAATTGCAGAATTGAAAGAATAATCACATAAGACAGACTTTTTGCAGTAGCAGGGGTATTAGTAACAGGCATATTAAAATATTTTTTTGTTTCTGATGAACATGTAATGCGTAATATTGTCGTAGCTACGGGATAAGGTAAGTTGGAACAAAGCACTTTTTCTAGAAATGATTAATTGTGAAATAACGAACTGCTTAGCTTTATTATCTCCATCCTCTGCTTTAAATCGATTTTATATGATTCATTTTACCTGAATAATTTACACCTTTCTCTCATATGCTGTATCATTGCGATCTTCCTTTTTATTAGATATTACGTAGGATGAATCGTTTTGTGGATTTTTTTTGAATTCAATTCACTTACATTAGATTTAAATGGCCTGAGGATATTTTAGAATTCTCCAACAGGAAATTAGTGTATGTTATTATTACATGATTAATAGCAGATGCTTTGTAACTGTATTGTATATTATTTGCATATCTTAACTCAATCTTGATTTATTTGATCAGTTGATCATCTGAATGAATTGTCTGGCCTTATAAGGATATATCGAAATTTCTGAAGGATTCGTCATAGTATTTTTGAAAATTGTTATTTGGAATATAGAGTACTTGAATAAAATTCAAGTTTTTGTCTAGCCATTTCGGAGATACGGAGCTAAATGTGCAAAAATATTGCAGTTTTTGAGATAATCAGGCATCTGATTTGAATGATTCAAAACACTTTCTGCAAATTTTTTGAATATCAAAAATAATTCGAATTTGCATAATTTTAATTTTGTATGGGAACTACCTCAAGGCACGATGCCATACACTAATAGTTTATTTATAATTTAATTATTTAAGGTATGACGTACTATTTCTGATGGCATATGATATCAGAGCGTGATAAGGTATATTTGAGATGTAAAGTATTTGTGTTAATTTTTTTCAAACTAAAGGCTAGCATTTATAGTTAATTTTTCTTAATATACGTTAATTTTGCAACTTTAATAAAATATGAAGTAGTTTTGAATGATCTCAATGAAACAAAATCATTCTAGTGTTAGTTGCAATATAATCAAAAATAATTTTATTTTTTATTAATTTATATTTATTTATTTATTTATTTAACCATCGAGCTGTAAAATCCGTTCACTTGCACAAAACTTTGATCTCTTGTCTGAAGTCCAATTTAGATTCGATTTGATCAAACTTATTTTTTGTAATAATAAAACAATAAATATTCATCAAATGAATTAGAAAGTCGACGAAAGGACAACAATAAAATTGTTCATCAATAGATACTAATTCTTAAGTAAAACGATTTGAACCAAATTTGATATGATGAATGATGTATGATGAATGCCATTAATTTCTATGATATGTCTCAATTCTAATTTCCTACTTGGGATTCATAACAATGAAAATGTTATACAATACTTCAGGTAATGTAATGTAAAATTGGACTATATAAATCATAGTTAAATTTAATGATTCAGTGGCTTATGCGTGTAATTTAAATAATTTTATTGCGAACAATGAGGATGTTATACAGTAAGATTACTTATTCATTATATGGATGATTAATAATTCTTGAACGACTTTGTTATAACTTTATTGTAAAGGTTTTGATTTATTACAACATAACTATGATTTTTATTAAAATGAGCATATTTATGTTGACAATATTATGGGCGAAACTAATGCATCCATCGATACTAATGCATTTAATTTTAACAGATGATATGATATGAAATTCTTCTTATTTTAGATAAATATTATAGATAATAATTTGAAGATACGTATGAGTTAAAAATTCAATTAACAATCACGGAAATTTTATACCAACATATTTTTTTAGTAACTCAGAGGTTAAGTGTCTTCAGAACAAATGAAAGTGATATTATTGACGTTTAATTTTTTTTATTAATCATACATAGTGTAAATTCTTAAGCAGAGATAAATTCTTTTATTGTAAGAATATCAGTATCTATTAAAGAAATTCCTCGATATATGATAAATTACTAAAAAAAATAAAAAAGTAAATAATTAATATAATAATCAATAAAATATTTGATTATATATAAATAAATAAGAATCATTGAGTTTACCGACAACAAAAGATTTTTTGTCTATTACAAATAATGTAATGTGTATTACAAATATTACAATTAGTATCCAAAGAATAGTCATTAATCCACTTTTTCACAAAAACTCATCCATAAAACCGTGAATATCAAAATCATGTATGTAATAAAATTATGACATGTGTATCATATATCATTACTGTCAATTTATCACACTTTTTGCCATTCGTGTAAAATTATCTCGAAACAACACAAAAACTTGCTTTAACATAACAGATGAGGCATAATCTTAAAATACTAGTTCTTTTTACGTCCATAATGTAATATAATATAATGTCGAACAAAGAATGAAAAATGTCGGTAGAAATTCAAAAAAACTGAACAAGCCAAAAAAGATCTACAGGAAAGCAGCGGATATTAATATCGGACTCTGATGGATTGTTGTGGAAAAAAAGCAATGATATACAAACTGTATAATTAGAATGGGTTAGAATTGTTATAATTTGAAAATAAATATTATTACAAATCTCTACGTTTCAATGGTTTCTGAACATTCGGACAAAATGGATGTAAGTGTGTGTGTATGTGTGTTTTGTGTGGATACAATTTGTCGTCCACAAAAATAGAGAATATGGATCAACCAATTAGATTGATTCAAAAACATTTGATTCCTATTCATGAAGAGATTTTTACGTTTCAGAGGTTTCTGAACATTATAGCATACCTTGAAAAGAAAAGAATGTCTGTGTGTGTGCTTTGTGTGGATACGATTTTTCGTCCACGACAAGGAGAATATTTATCAACTGATTTGATTAATCCAAACACATCCGCAAGTTAAATTTTTGCAAAAAAAATCTTCGACCACCGAACCGAATGATGGACGCAACTGCAAGAAAGTTTAGCAATACACTTGTTATAATTCATTGGAGATTTCCCCTGAGGGACAAATTCAAAACGATGGAATTATACGATCTATAGTGAAATTGAGAGTGGAATTTATTTGTATGTTTATTGAATCATTCTGATGATTCAAAATTAACATATCCTCGATAAATATCAGCCTTGATAATAAATAAAAAATTTAAATTTATAGTTGTTTGAAATGGAATCTGTGTTCTAACTCTTATCATTGTCTGATTGTCTGAATATTATAAGAAGTCAGTATAAATGATTCTAAAAGCAAATACAAAATATAAAAGTGCTTACAAGAATATATATACATATATATATATATATATATATATATATATATATATATACTAATTTCAATCATATAAAATAATTTATACATGCAGTCTTTGTGCATCTTTTTGTCATACACACCAAAATTCACAATTTAGAGAATTTTATCACATCGATCTACTAATGATCTTTGGTCAGGAAAAAGAAAAAATATATCTAATAAATAACACTTTTATAAAAATTAGCAGACAAGAATCAGGAGCTCGAACAACATTCTCTTGAAGTCGAGACCATGGCCGTGAAAGGAGAAATATTCTCTTAGACGACTCGAATTGTGAATAAAACTCGAACACATATTTTCAAGTTTTATTCATAATAACAGACTTTACATTTTATTAATAGACCGACAGCTAGAAACAATTGGCAATTTTTTGTGATGTTTATTGTATTTTTAAAGCAACATCGAAACGAGAGTCCATCGGAGCTAAAAGCAATTGACTTCTTGCGATACATGGTAGGGGTTGAATTGTAAAAAAATAAATTATATATACATATGTATATTATATTTATCGTTTTATAAAATTATCGATTAAACATAATCGATATTTAATGGGTAGTAATGTATTGATTACCAGTAGGCGATTATGTTTAAATATTATAAGAAACCGTCCTGCAAAATATTGCCATAGCTACTCCACAAGCCGACGTAATAAACAGAGCTGCGCAAGTCCGTCATATTTGACTGGAAAGATAAAATTGGTCCATCATCAAATTTCGGTATTCGTTATTATTATCGACTAATTTTAAATTTTATATATCTTGTATAATTATTATTTTATATATTAAATTTACCAAACTTTGTAACAATGTTTCGAAAATTCAATAAATAGTTGTCTTGATTAATGTTAAAAAATTGCACATAGGGTTTGTTGAAACAACATAATTATAGTTTACGATGTATGTAATTTTTAACAATAATAAAGTTGAGTACATTAATTAAATTAAACGATGAATTAAAGAGAAAGATACAATTTACAAAAGAAGAGATTGCTTAAACAATCTAAATGAAGACGTGACTGACCAACATAAATAAAATAAACAAAATTAACGTTTAATTACTTTCATTTCTTAGTAAATATAATTATTAACAAAAATATTAAATAATACTCTCAGATCTTTGTTATGTAATAATATATAGTCATTTACAAATACAATATTAATTAAAATAAAAACATTTACAACTTAACCATTTCTAGCATGACAGTGAATGTTTTTTGCAAAATGATGAATATACATTCTATCTGGATGAAAATAGTATTAATAGTATTATTAAGTTAAGATTTATACTTAAGTATTCTCGATTTGTTAGTAAAAAGTATTTATTAATTATTTTCTGAGCATAAAAACTATCAATAAAGTTTGCATATATATAGAAAATATGAAACTACAAACAAATTTTTAAATAGGTACATATGAAATTGTTATAGTCTAATTACTAAAGAAATTGTTGAAGTCTTGAAGTATGTAAAAGATTGGCAGTCTCAAAAACATTTCGAAGTAGCAAATTTTATGGACAGACAGTTGAAGCTGAAGATGACAGAAAATTACTTATGAGGGCCTTATTAATGAAAATTATATCATATGACTAAAATTGTTTCAAAAGCCTTTGGGTTTAAAAATAATAACTTTCTAAAATGGTGATCCATCTTTTTAGTGTGCAAATTCTCCTTAATCAGTACTTTCCCACATTTCTTCCTCTTTAACAAGCTCACTTTTTCATTTCTGATGGACGGACCGATTTTATCATGTGACAAATCTGTCAAAAAGCTACTTCTCGCAAATGATTCACAATTGCAAAGTCGAGAAAGCAAACATTACAAAATATCTGGTCTGTATCATTTATATGAATCTCGTTTTTACGCATTTTATACATTAACATTGCTTTATGTCCCATTCATTGCCCAGATATAATATGGAAAGTGCGTAATATGTAACATAAAAATAATTTCTCTCATGGGTTATGGTCAGTTGTAAGGATCAAGTGTCACATTGCATACATTAATATATATCTATTTTTTTTACCAAAATTCATTTAAAACTAGAAATTTTTCTCTAAATTCCCCTGTTTCCAATTGCAGAAATAATTACTTCAGAAAAAAAATAATTTGGTGTAATTGGCCCTAAGGTAAGTTGCCTGAACTTCTCAATATGTGCAAATTCATTAAGACATTAATTCAAGAATTAACTTAATGCTTTTTATGATATTGAGTTTCATGACCAAACTAATTTACATGTGTGAATACAATTATATGAAATAAAATACAAGGATTTTTAGAAAAATGAATAATCAAATATATTACGTAGTTTGTATATTCTTTTGATAAGGCGTTGATAACAATATTATGATCGATGCACGTGTACATAAACAATAAAATATAGGCAATTTTAAAATTACTTCAAAATTCTCGGTTTTGAATTTTTAAAAATACAAAAAATATTTTTTATATCCAAAGCTCTTGTAATTTTACCGATCTTAGTTTCGATTTTCTTTCGAAGTACCATGGTATTTGTATAAATTCAGATGTAAATGATATTCATATAGATATCTATTAATCTAATTATCTTAATTATACAGTTGACAAACAAGAATTACAACGACTTTCATAATCGTTGTGTGGTTTCTGTTTATATTAGTCATATGTAAATGGAAAGAAAAAATACTTAGGTTGTTCGATTAATTAATACAGGTAGAAAATATTTGAAAAAAAAACTTACTGATTACACGCTTGGTTTGTGTAATTGGATTTAAGTTTTTATATAAAAAAATATCGCCAAGCTTTGCTAGTTTCAATCAATAAAAGGGGTAAAAAGTACCAACTAAACCTTTACCCTGGCAAAGGTGTAAACGGTAGAAAATAGTAAATAATATATTAAATTAAGCACTTGTATAAGAGATAAATTAAATAAATAGTTATTTCAACTCGGCTGAAAATGAAATGCTTCCAAGACATTTTATAATATTTAAAATTTTGAAAACAATTTACACATTCATATAATTTGTACAATTTAATTTTTAATTTGATGTACATAATAATCACTTATTAAAATAATATGCATCACTTAACAATTTTATAATTACGGAGATTAGAAAGGAAACTACTTGAAATATTTGAACTTGTTCTATTATTATATTTTTTTGCTTAAGAGTATTTAACACTGATTCATTTAAATATATTTCATAGTTATATTGCAATCGCTCTACTTGCTAAGACGAGTACTTTCATATTTTTTTAATAAAATTATAAATGATTATAAAAAAATGATCGGAGCAATTATGATTATTAGTATGGTTAAATATGAAAAAGTATAGAATAATTGGGTAATATATTTTGCTGGTTATTACCAATTTGTTGGGTAACTGGAGGATGGTGAAGAAAGTTGTATTGGTACATGTAAATTTATATTATTTTATTTTCTTATTTTATAGAAGTTTTCTTATTTTTAAAATATGATTTTAGTATAGGTTACAGATTCTTCTAGCAGAAAGACGATGAATTATATAATATATATTAATACGGATGAATTACAATTGATAAATTTATGTAAAAAATCGAAATGTGTAGTAGTATTATTTTAGTCGATTAAAAGATTTCACTTTCACACCCCTTTTTGAAATTCGTACAATTACCTTAAATGAATGGCAAAAACTAATGAATTTATGCAGTTATAAAGTTTTATTAAACAAAAAGTTAAAATTATCCCAAAACCAATACAAATTTCATGAATCTTACCTTATACAGCTTCCCAGCAAACGATCCTGAAACAAAAAAAATTGTAAATATACTAATATAAATAATAAATGAATATTTATAAAAGTATCATACAGATGAATATAGTTCAAAGTGTAAAAATATAAAAAACTAAAAGATTAATTTTGTGCTTAAAACTGAATTTAATATATCAAGTTATTTCTAAATTTTATTTTTTATAATAGTAATGTATTTATGTATATTATATATACATTATAATTTTTTATTAAGTTTATTATGGATAATAAATTGAATTCTTTAATTTTATTGATGTTCAAAACTTGCAATTGAATCCAATTGGAATATGATCATTTACTTCACAAACTCTCTGTAGGCTCGGATTAAAAATTTATTTATTTATTTAAAAATTTAAAAATCATTTTAAAAAATGTTCAGTATTCGAATGACTTCTGTTCAAACAGTTCATAAATTTCAAACTGATTCCATTAATTAGAATATATCTATTGCAAATATAATCTTTTTGCAATTGAAAGCAAACGTCTAGATCTGTAACCATCAAACAACTCTTATTAGATATAAAACTTTTTATTCCTTGTTGGCATAATTAATATTAACATAATTTATAGAGAATGTTTTCATAATATCGACAGTAGTTTACGATATCTAGTATGTTCAATTAATTAATATTCCCACCAGTTTTTATCATTAACTTGATTAGTGATATATTAAAAGTGACTTTGCCTTTCATCAAGATACATGGACATCATCAGAATCGAAGGAAATATTTTCCAGGTAAGAACTAACTTTGAAAATACTATTTTGCACTTGTTTTATTTTCTAAACTCTTGTAAAAATCTTGAATATGTGGAAAATCAATAAAAGAAAACAATGTTTTTGTTCCAAGATATTTAATCAAATGTTCCTCATTGAAAACTATAAAATGGTTTTTACCACAACATGTGCCAAGGTAGTATTTTATTAATGAATGAAATTTCTGCATTCCATCTCAACTGAACCAAATTAAACATCATTTCAATCAGATTGACAAGTAATATTTAGCAAATGATTTCTATTCCAACAATTCATTGTTCTGAATTTAATTTATTGTCATCACCTATAACGTAATTCAGGCAATCCCAAACTTTCTATTATAAATACTTAATTATACATTTGTTCTTGCATTGTGCATTGACTTGCAAAAATTTGGACCTGTCGTTTATAAATGTTTTATTTAAATAGAAACAGGTCCTCAATCTACGATGTGAATCCAGGACAGGATTTCATGTGAAAGAAGAAGTTATCGATGGTAAAAGGTGCTTTTAATCTCTTATACAAGTTTTTTTGCTATTTTATAAGGTATGTGAAAGGTTAATAGAAGGTAGACATAAATAATATGGTTTCAGGATTTTATTTTCTTGTGTGATATATTGGAAAGTGCGAAAATAAATATAAAGTGCTTATGGATAATATATTTACCATCGATAGTTGTCAATGTACATTCGAATTACCAGGTAATGGTAAATAGTATTCATCACATTTCATCAAGTTATAAAATATTTTTCAACAAGGTGTAAGTGGCATTATATTGTTCTAGACCCTAGATCCTCCCCCCATTAAGTAATGCTTTATAGAGGTTTTTGTGAGAACAAAAGACAAGAGATAAACCGACTTACCCAGACCTAGTTTATTAGTACTTTATAATTTAACTATCCTAGGCACTGTAGTTTCCAACTATTTTTTACAACAAACAATTCGGCTAATTCACTCATTATCGATTCAGGAAACATTATTCCACTGTGTTATAATTTCGTTTTATAACGTCATTACATTACATTTAATCCCATCATTTCGCCTTCTCTCGGCTGTTACACATGGTTGTTATTATGTGTAAATACCGAAACATGTATTCGAACCGGAGGAATCCTTTCTCTTAAAAAGAAAAAAGAAATGATAAAACATCATCGGCTGCTCTGCAAAGTAACTTTACCTTGAGGCGAAAATGAACTCGCGTTCGTTGACACACCTGGGATTGTGATCTACATGCATGTAATTTTTTATTTATTTAAAATTATATTATTTAACCTTTTCGACTCGGATGCCACCGCTCCGGCGGCAAAATACATATAAATTCCGGAATTCGCGAGTGGAAAGGGTTAACATAGAAAAAGTAATATGTGTGAGTTTACAATCTTGTTAAAAACTTATTAGAAAATATTTTGATTTGAATACAAGGCAGTAGCTATGGCAATAATATGCAGGACGGCTTAATGAGATGAAAAAATATTTAAATATCGTTGAAGATCTTATTCAAATATTACGTAATTTATTTGTTCAGTCATGCAAATTTGTGAATAGTTCCAGTTTACAAGCTTAAAAAAATTATTTAATTAATTCTGCAAAAGCGAAAATAATTTCAGTTTAGTTCACAAGGATTGAATTCTCTAGATTCCTAGTTCACCAAAAGTTAATTCTCTCTAATTTAAGTTATTCTGGCTAAACAACGGCCAACAGACACTATTTATCATGACAGAATTATTTCCAATTTTACTATTAGAATGTACAGATTTAAGTGCACCATCTAATCTCAACTTTCTTAAGTGAGCGAAAATAAATTTTTGTGAGAAAACAACATGTATTTTGCATCAATCGGATGTAATTAAAACTGTCTTGTTAATATCTACTAAATATGGGTGAAAGTTGATAAATGTGAGAGAATTGTTCTAACTGATCTATATGCTGATTTTATCGTCGTTTTTTTTATAAACTAAGAGATAAATATGTAAGTACTTACGTAAAACGTTTTGAATAATTAATCATTATTCGATAAAATAATTATATTTTTAAATTGAATTTATTAAATGTTGCAAATGAAGTTTAGCGAACGCGCTTATTAATTATTCATCAACAAATTGGATGTGTAATAATTTTAAATTATTCAATTTGTTTTCTCTTTGAATATTTCAATTATATTTTGAATCATCTGTTACATAATGACTATATCAGAAGAAAATAATTCTTTCTTTTGTTATTAATTATAGTATATTTGAGATTTTATTTATCCTAATTGTTTCATAGAGGCGAATAAAATTATATTTGACATATAATAAAAATATTAATTGCCTATGATATTGAGATGTCAATTAGTCGTTAAAAAAATAGTCGTTTTGTATATGAATATTAATTAACTTTTAACTTTACTAAATAATTTTACAATTAGAAACGAATTTTAAGAATATCATGATCATTTGAAAGAACAATCTTCTATTTGCCTTCTAAAGAAAAATTATCAGAACTATAATAAGATAACTCTTGGGTTCCTTTCCAGTAGCTAGTAGTCAAAATAATCAACACAAATTTTTTATAAAACATCAGAATTCTGTATTTGGTCCAAAATTAAAACCAAGTTATGTTGTATGATTGAAGAGAAATATTTTAAATTATTGCAGGGGTTGGATATCCTAGTACATGTTCAACTAACTTAGGAATGAATTTTTTGTTTGTGACATTACTCTCAAATTTTCTATTCTTAATACAAATCATTTTATAAATTGATTAAACACAACCCAGAGGCTAGTGCAACAAAAATAAAATACCCTCAAACCATATTTCTCCACAGATTGATTTTCTCTATCAACAACAAAAAAAAAACCCTTCCTCAATTAGCTCACCATCAAAGCTGCCAATTACAGCCTGGTGATTTCTGCAAAAACCCATTGATTACCTCACACAAAACAAAAGTATACACAAGCTCTTATTACGACTAAAATTTACATCAGAACTTGCAAAAACTCATACTCGTACGCATTCGTAATGGAATCAGTGCAGATTCAGTATGGATGGAACCAGATTCCACTTTCTAATTCTGGCTCTGACAATCTCCTTACCGAGAGGCAAAATATGAACACGGAACAAATGTTGATTTTGGTTTACGATTTGTTTTTGCATGTTGTAAAAATCTATGAATGATTTGGATTTGCATAAATACAATGGCTTTATTAATTAACTTCCCGTAGGGCAAGTTATAGTAATCGCAAAAAAATCGAAAATGAAAATTTTTATATATCTTTACGTTTCAGAGGTTTCTGAACATTTTGGCATACCTTAGAAAAAATGGATGTATTGTGTGTGTGTATGTGTATGTGTGTTATGTATGTGCGGATACAAATTTTCGTCGACGATTTCGGGAACACGGATCAACCGATTTGAATAATTCAAAAAACATTCGATCCGTATTGATAAGGAGACGTGCTGATTAGTTTTTGGCAAAGGCAGGTCAAGCCGTTTCCGAAGATACGGGCAAAAAGTTCCGAAAACGGTAACTCAGTTTTTAAGAGAACGGAGCGTCCGATTTTAATCATTCAAAAAACATTTCACTTGTATTGACAAGATGAAGAATCTATAAAATTTTCATAAAGGTAGGTCTAGCGGTTTCGGAGATAGAGGAAAAAGTAAAAAAATGAGCCATTTGGCGGTCAAAAATGATCATTAGACATATGCACATCAAATTATCAGACATTTTATAGAGATTTTAACAATAAGTTACATTTTGTTAACATTCCTATCGGTTCCGTACCAATGCTTATGCGTTATATTTTGTCCCTATTTAGTTAAAGCAGTACGATTGCTTTGAAAAAAAAGTTTAGGTCTTCCACAATATGTCAAAATAAAGAAAAAAAAAATTTTTTCAAAAAAAAAAAAATTTAAAAAAAAAAATTTTTTTAAAAAATTTTTTTTCTCAAAAAAAAAACTAATTTTTGTCCAATTTAATAGTTTCTCAAAAATCTTATTTTTTCAAAGTAATTTTTTTTCAAAAATGTTAATAGTTTATATAATAATAATTATTGGTACGGAAGTTCCAGCAATTTGCCTTAAGGCACGATGCCCTAATTGCCTTAAACAGAATTCCACTTACAGCTAGTTTGTTGGATTTTGCTGGAACAGGTGCAGGAGCAAGATTGTTTGTTTGTAGTTCGAATAGAACACCGGGGAACAATGTTACTATATATTTTTTTAACAATAAATTCAATAAATCATTTTTTGTAATGGTATGAGATGGTTTGGGAAGTCGCAAGGCATTAATCGAATTCTAACTAAATTAATTTATATTGAAAAATCTGAAAGCTATTTTATTTTAGTCCTCTTCTACACAGATGATTATCTAATGAGCAAACTGAAGTAATATTCAAATTTACATAATTAAATATATTTTTTATAAATTTTCAACACATAATTATATATATATATATATATATATTTATATATATATATATATATATATATTTATATATATATATATATATATATAATTGATTACACACCTTCTATGAGGTAGTCAGATCATCTGATTTTAACTGTTATATACGATGAATGCTATAGCATCCACGTCAAGTATTGCGCTTCTAATTTAGGCAATGTGATTGCCAAAGCTAATTAGTGACTAGGGGAAAAGAAAAGATAGTTCCTGAATAATCGGTTTGTCATTACACCTTGACAGGTATAATTATTTAAAAAACGTGAGGTTATATAAAATTAGAATGCTATAGCATTCATGTATTTTTGCATGGCAATGACAATGGATGCTATAGCATTCACGTCCGCAATATGTATAATAACCTTGACAAGTATAATAATTACAAAAATGTAAGGTTATATAAAGTTTAAATGCTATAGCATTCATGTCATTCTGCATTACAATAATATGAATGCTATAGCATTCACGCCCGCAAAAGTGTTAATAAAATTAAAACTTGAGTAATTTCAAGATTACTATATTATATTTTATTTTACGTCATTTAACAAGTTATAAGAGCTTTATATCAAATTTCAGGTGACTCGAATGACTTGAGAAATGTTCAATTTCTCATAAAGTTGAATAAAATAAAAATAAGTCTTCAAATGAAAGTAAAACTGCATATGTGAGCCGCCGCCAGCTCGGAACAGCATATCTCCGGCAGATATATTAAAAAGAGACTAAAACATCCGAGGAGCGGATGGACGGCAGATAAAATAGAATTTTAATGAAAATAATCGATGAAATGAACAATAATGTATATATATATATATATATATATATACATAAATATATTATATATATATATTAACTCATAAGGCCATAAGGGTGTCCCATGGCATGAACTTCGAACGACTCGGAAATATCCATTTCAAATTAACTGTAAATTATTCAACTGCATAGATTGCAATTGCATTAGTTTAATTGGAACACAAAAATAACCAAAATAATCCTAATAATCCTAGATAATTTAAACCTAGATAAAAAAACAAAAGTAATTAAAATCATTTAAATTATTCAAATAAATTTTTTGAGCATAATATGTACAATATTCCCCCTCAGGTTGAAGACCTCTGGCACGTGGAGCAATCGAATTTTTGGTGAAAGAAGAAATGTTCTTCAGAATCTGCAAGACATGAATAACGCAATACATTCTCGGACAACACACCATCGAAGAGCTGGTCAGAAAGGAACATATGAACCAGATCAGAAGGTGGGGGACCAGTATATATAGATTGTCTAATTTGTCATTTGTTTATCAAAACTGTACAGGTGCACAGCCGTGTAGGTTCCCCAGAAGGAGCTACATTTTATAGGATAATTCGTTCAAATAATAACGAACATGTTCAGAAAGGTAAGATGGAAATGTGTTGCTCGATTTGGACGATCGATCTGTGAAAGTGCAAAAAGTGATGAAAATAAAGTGATATCATTAAGTGATTGGATTAACTTGTTCAAGCCAGTTGTCGTACGAAAGTGAAAATTGTAGAGATAAGATATTAAAAAACCACTGTAAAAATTATTGAAAATAATGTGCATTAGTTCTGGAGTCATTATCACTTGTACTCATCCATACTTTTGGATACACCCTAATCATTGATAATCAAATTATACGTACTATAAAATGAAATAATTATCTAAGATAAAGTGCTAAAACATTGTACATAATTGCATTATCTATTATTTATATTTATTGTTTTCTTTTATTATTCTAGGGAGTTTGGACATTGGCGTTCGTAGTATTTACATCACTACACTACGTCCAGTCCTTGCCTCAAAAAACAGACCAAGTTAGAAGACATCGAGAATGACAACCTCCGAAACGAAAAGAACTTAGAAATATCATCAGGACGACCAAGCTATTCCTTCGTGCCACAAGCAGCAAAACAAGTATACGCCAAAAGCCCTAAAGCAGAAGCCCTAACACAACACATCCCTGATTTAACACCACCTCCCCTGCCTAAAGCTGAAGCACTCCATCAACTGCAGCAAGTTTACGTACAACCTCAACCCCAACAGCAAATTCAATATTATTACCAACCCGTGCAATATCAACATCGGGCACTTCAACAGTTTTATGTCAAACCCCAACAAGTAGTTGCTCAACAATACTATGTACCTCAACAACAATCCTACACGCATCAGACTGCTCACGGTCAAGAAGCTCAGCAACAATATTCATTTACTCATGTTCAGCAACATCAGCCAACTGTACAGCAACATCATGTCCAAGCACAAGCTCAAGAAGTGCCGACACATACTCAGGCTTATATTTATCCAAATACTGTAGCCCATAGTCATCAAGAAACAGCGCAGACTTATGTTCAGCAACACGTTCCATTACAGACTTACGTGCAACAGCAACATGTACCAGCTCAGACTTACGTGCAACAAGCTCAAGTGCCATCACAGACTTATGGTGCAGCCCAAGCCCAAAGTCACGGAAACCACGAGCAACAGCAACAGCATCAACAACAATATATTTACGTAGATCCTCATGTATTGGCGCAAGTCCAAGCTCAATTACAGGCACAACTTTATGGACATCAACAGCAAGCGCAACATCACGCTCCAAGTTCAACATCACCCAACAAGTTCAACATCACGCTCAACAAGTCCAACACCAGCAACATTCTCAACATCACGTGCAACAGCAACAACATCAAGTTTATGCACATGCTCCACAGCAACAATATTACATCCAGCATCAGCAACCAGCTGTCCAACAACATACATCCAACATTACCATCCTGAAACTTTCCTCAGGCACGCCTTGCAACCATCGTATGATGCTGTAGCAAGACACCATTTCTCAAAACCACCACAAAGTCTTTTGGATTCTTACACCCAAGTTCTGTTATTTTAGCAGCTCATCAAAATGCAGGAAAGTTGTCACACACCATGGGATCATCATCTCAGGCCTATGACACCATCGCATATTCGACGGAACTGCAACCCAGAACACACGCCAAGAGGACTGCTGAGGAATCATCGTGAAATATATTATTAAAATTGATATATAGAATTTGACATATCCCGAAAAATGTTTAGACAATTAGAAATCAAGAGATTTGTTCGGGTTAAAAATTCGTCATCTCAATTCAGTATTAAATTCATGTCGCCATGACTCTCATCAAATTATTCTAACAATGTTTTATGAATCAGTATGATTCACATCCCAAATTTATGAAACAATTTTGATTTTTTTCTTGCTAAATACGTTGAGATTTTATTTAAACTAGTCTGTATAAATTAAGTGATTGAAACGACTATGAAGAAAAGGCATTTACATCAAGTAATCATCATAATTTATCATCAATCATCATGCCACCATCAACTCTATTAGATATGTATTATGTATTGTATATATTGTATTTTATTGTTAATAAAATATAAAACAAATATTTTATTATTATTATTTCGATAAAAATATATATTTCAGTCATTAGACACATGATAGAGATCAGACAATTTTTATTATTAAGATTGATAAGGAAAATTACATTTGGATGTCTGCAATTATGAAATCTTAATCATGCTATATGATTTTAGTTTAGCCAAAAGCAAAAAGTAGCAATTTTTTATTTTAAAAATCTTATTGAAATATACTTCACTTCAAAATTTAGTAATATTTTGTATAAGGTAAAAATAAGGTGGTTTTTACTACTATGTTTTTATGTTTAACAAATTCTGTCAATTATCAAAATTTATAGATTTATACATCAATAATAGAAAGTTATTTATGCCTACTCCATGTTACATATTTTTGTGTTATTCGTTTGGAATATACCAGTTTACAAATAATTTCTCGAAACTTATATTTATTGATATATTGTCTATGTTAATTAATAGAAATGTTATCGAAAAATTTCTAAAATGCCTGATAAATAAAAGATTAAATAATATATTAACAAAAAACAGAGTAAATTATACACAGGTTTTAGTCAAAAGAGCACTAACAATGTGTTTAAAAATTATTTTTAAAAAATTTAATATGACAGTATTCATAAAAACATGATTGAATAAAATTTATAATTGATATGATTCATATATTATATATATATGAAATTTGATTTTAGTCTAATTAAATAAAAATCATAAAAGCCTAATTAACAAAAAGTGAACAATATAGCAATTATAAAGACAACTAACTTGAATGTCAAAATAGGCAACAGGTCAAAATTGTTGCTTAAAAATTATTGAATAAAAAAAAATCAAAATTTTTGAAAAAATGTTTACATGATTAATATAATTATTCATATAGTTGAATATGATATATAATGAACTTATATTTTGTAGATTTTTTTATTAATGTTACTAAGAAAATTTCTCTCTATTAAATAAATATCTT
>NW_020537499.1:0-11916 GCF_003426905.1 Ctenocephalides felis
TCAAATAAACAGTTCATAAAAATCAAGAATTCTCCAGTTCCAAATGTTGTAGAACTTCCATTCGCTTCCAAGTAACCGGAGTTCTGTAGACCATCCTCATTGCGTTGGGAAAAAAGCTTCATCTTATTTCAGTTAATGAAGACATCACCGGAACAATCTGCAATTTGCATCATAGTCATAATAGTTTACAATATCTTACCAGGAAGGCTCATATTCCATCTCGTCTAAGTTCGTAAACTTCACGTTATATTTTGCAAAATTGTTTCGCATGCGTTTTAATAAATGCGGAGGGCCAAACAACGGAATTATTTCGTGCCCATCAATTTCAAAACTCACTTCGTTCCAGTCTCGATTTTTAGTTTTATAATGGTGTTCGGTGTCTTTCAATAACATTAATACAGTTTCTGGAGTATTGCTTTACAGTTTCTGGAGTATTGGTCGTAAACTGTGGCTATAATTATTAAACCAATACTAAATATTTTCGAGAGATATCAACAATGAGACTTTTTAATAACTATTGACTCCACCAGCTGAAAAGTAAAAAGCAACAGGCTGCTTCCATCGATCTTTAATTTGCTTCAACATAAAACTAGTGCATGGATCTGCAACTAAAAGCTTCTTGCCATTTGCGTTTTGTTCAAACTCTATTATATGATCAGAATGATCTTTTTCCTGATGATATGATAATCAGAAGATAAAAATATCTCGTCGAACATAAATACACAATATTTGCTGCAAATATCTGCATGAAATTCTAATGATTGGAAAAGCTCATCGTTAATTCCAACATGTAATGGGATATGCGACCATAAATTTCTTAAAGTTTGAAGACTCGGCAATATAAATATTTGCCTCCAGAAATAGCAGGTCTTTGGCGACTTTTTATAAAATGTCAATGCGAGAATTTTATCTTCAAATGTGAACTTTCTTCTATTCGTTTTTTTTGTATGTTCTCTCAATTGGCATTTTATGACATGCCCTTAAATTTAACGTTGCTGGAATACAAGAGAATTTTTCAGCACATTTGATGCTCTGCTGAAATTTGTCCAGTAAATTTGTTTTTGTTTATTAATTCTTTGCACCTCCTGTATTAAAATTTTGATGCGTTATACATCTTATGGGCTCGAGGTGTCGAGCTGCGTTTTAGTTTGATTCTCTGCAATAGTTAACAGTTTTTAAAAATACAAGTAATTAATATTATTGTAATTTTCAAATGCATATACCTTTGCGAGAAACTGGTGTAAATCTAATTGATGGTTTTAGAAACATTCTTTGCCGCTTAGGGGTGCTCCAATTATCTTTCGAATTAAATTTATTAAAATAAAAAAGATCACTCAAAAAAAATCTGGCGGTGCATAATTACCTGTGACCGGAATCTGTCTTATATGACAACAGCTCCCTTATGTCTTCCTTCATTTCATTAATTTCATATGATAATTTGGATAGAGTGTTCATGATACTATCCAACTTGTACTCTGCGACATATATATTGAGACGAATGAATTTGTTTATTGGAATTTAAAAGATTTTTATAAATAGTTTAAATATATAAATTTTAAATAATGTACGCATCTTCATATTGGGACTCTCCTCTACTTCTCCATGTTCAATTTCACATATCACTTCTGCAATAAATATTAACATGAATGTTTTGTTGAATGATCTGATATAAAGATATTAAATAATGTACCTTTCTCTATATCGGGGTATCCTCTATTTGTTCGTTTTTCGTTATATGTAGCTACACATCTCTCCGTGACAATTTTTGTATTTCACAGTATCAGGAAGGGGCTTACACCCTTATGAACCTTCAATGGAGAAATACTTGCAATTAAAGTATTACCAGGTTGTAGTACTAGTGGTGCACCATGTAGAGAACTCAAAATCCAAAACATATCAATAGAATACTAGAAATGTAGAAGGCACCATCAAGTTATATATCTTGAATTTAAATAAAATTCAAATATTCTTATTTTAAAATTTCTTATTTCTATTTGGTACAGTGTTGCATGCCAATCCACTACATAAAAAGCACAACTCGTGTTTTAGTAAATCTAGAAAATTGTTAGAATGTGACATTTTTTAAATTATTATTTAAATCGTCCGAATGATATTGAGCTGTTTAGTTTAGTTACGTGTGCTACTATATTACATATAATTTTATTTGCTCATGAGTTTCTTGTTAAGCGAAAATAAATCTAAAAAACAAACGCGTTAGTAAATCAGTATGTAATGTATTGTAAATTTGTCGGTAGTTTTCTTGAATTGTGATTTTTCTCGAAATCAATGTTGTGATAATAAAACTAAATAATGTGTGATTTAGTCTTTGAATATGTAAAATTAGTTAAAATATTTAGCAGTCACGAAGAAACTTTATTTGTTGAATGCTAACAAAACAAATTTGGAAATAAAATAAATAATTCAGAAAAGAAAATAAAATTAATATTAAAGAAAATAATAGGAAATATAAGATAATAGATATTTGTAATCGATTTTATTTCTCCTTTGGTAATAGGAGTATTATAAATGGAATGAAAAATTATTACGTACATGAAACAAGAGATAATGAATGAATTGAAGTAAAAGCACTGTTATTGAGGTTCAACAATAACTAACGATAATATAATAACGAAATTGCGAATCTATTGGAACCAGAACAATTAAGTATTTTTGGAAGTGAAACAAGATAGTAAGCAATATGATTAATATTTACTATAATTACTCATTTATCTCAATATGACAGACGATATGAATATTTGAAGAGAGCATAGGTTTGCTCTTACGTAAAATAACATGAGCATATAACATGTCATGGAAGAAATTAACTTTGATTGAGACAAATGCATAACACGAGGATTTAGTGTATAATACACGGTATTTCATATACAATTTTGATTTCGATAGTGTCACTAATTATGATTTATTTACATTACAAATTTCTTGGTCTATTTGTTGAAAAATCATACATGACAATGAAAAAGGAAATTTGATTTATATTTGTGAACGGATGATGGTAGATAAGATAGAAATCTTTGGACTATTTTTATCCCCCGGTCATGTTCACTGGACTATCATTCTGAATAAGTCCAAATAATGCTATGGCGTGCCTCTTCCGCAGACGCTGAGCCGTGCTTTAAGCATTCGGCGTAAGTGCCATAGAAACGGGAGAACTTAGTCCCGCGATGTTCGTAGCCAAGCTGGAGAGCTGGCGCCAACTGTTCTTCAAAGGTTGGTACATCAGTATTCATGTAATACAACGTTTCCATTTCATCAGAATCATATTGATCAGGAAATCGCACTACTGGTACGATCGACCCATCACCAGTGGTGATTTCGCACTGAATATTCAACCCTTTCTTAGAGTCCATTGATGCAATGATCTGATTGAAAACTTCACGCTCCCTTAGACTAGGAATGGTTCCATTCCAAAATTCTAAAGTCTGAGCGGATACTGATACTGCGTCGACACGAACTGTTGGTGGCAGAGGTGCGTTGGGGGCGGCGGCCGGTGGTTGATAGTCCACGGCTCCTCGGACCAGTCAATACCAGGTATTTCATCAATTTCTTGTGCCAGTGCTGCGACAATGTTGTCTGCTGCCGTTGGTTGCGCAAGCTGTCTGAGTAGACGATGAATGTCACTCGGAACAAAAGACAACGCGTCTGAGGCCAAAGTTGGCTCAGTTCCAATTAAAACAGGAACGACAGGCTGTCCATTTGCGTCAAAGTTGCCAATAGCTTCCACATAGATAACAAGTGGATATGGTAGTCGCTTAGATATCGAAGTTAGAACACGCAGTTGAATTTCGGTGAACTTCTCTAATGATGGTAGAGGAAATGCCGGTTTTTGTTGGCATCTCATCTGAGCATAGACTACCTTGGCTTCGCATATGAACATAAAACACTTCAGAAATATTCTGTAGTTTTCGTCAGTTGCTAAAATTGCGAACGATCGGGTTCCAATAGATTTCATTCTTGACCAAAGGTCATGCACATACTGAGGTAGTGCTTTGAACGAAATAGGAATCCTTGAAGGCACAATTGCTGACTGTAGTTTGATGGCAGATAAATTGGTCGGGTCAGTCACTTTCAATCGCTTCAGTAATGTGGCGGTAAGCTCAGCCTTGAACTTGGTGGTTCTTCTTAGCTCTAAAATGCGCTTGTTTTCGTTGCGCTGCACCATCACCTTGCTTTTTACCCTTCCCTGCAGTAGGATTAACTTCCACGTTAGCTTCAGTTACGTCTGATGCTTCCATTTCGAAGTCCGTACAACTAGTCCGGTTCTGCAAAAACAGAAAAATCGATAATGATCATTGTTATGGCAATGATTCGATGGCTTTATCCATCCATTATCCAATTCAGTCAAGGACATTTTTGTCTTTATGATTGTGAACTACTTGAAGTAGTTTTCGACGAAATAGAAGAAACCGCCCTGGATTTACATTATTAACCAAATACCAAATGTGAGGCTGATGCAAAGTAAGAATACTTCATACTTCATACTTCAACATTTTTTTTATTTAATTTTGGATCTATTTGGCTACTAGATTATTTTTCTTTGAAGATCAATACCGAATGTTAAATAAAATGATATCCATGATTCAGTCACAGAAGGAATTTTGACACATTTAATAATTTTGAGATATTTAGAAAAGGTGCCATTACAATAAATAGTATTAGCTTCAAGATTCTTCATCGTCATGCATAATTAATCAGAAACATAGTTTTAATTTGTCCGGATTTCTTAATCATGGATCAGAAGGTATAACTGACCTTAGTTCAGTCCAAGAAGGAAGTGACATCACAATAAATAATATTCGCTCAAAGGTTCAAATCAAGAGGATTGTTTTTTTAATTTGTGCGCAAATCGTAACCATGTATAAAATTCTATAATCTATTGGCGAACGAAGATATTTCAATACTTATATGAATTATTCAAGGTCGTGAAGATTGATTTGTCCAATTCAATTGTGATTGTAAAATCTTGGGACCTTCGACTGACTTAACTGATCTCTGGTAAAAGTTCTTCCCAATCTTTACCATATCACTTATGTATATGTATCTACTAAGTTTGTTAAATTGATATAAAAAGGAAATTGAAACATGTTATGCAGTCTGGATATTATATAAAGAAAAAGTAATATAGAGTAAAATCGATTCGTACTCGAAATCGATATTAAAAATTTGTATAGATATTTGCAAATATTAAGAAATTCTTGAAGAGAATAATCAGTTTTTAATGCAATATGGTATATTTAACTAACTTGAGGGATAAACTGGTAAGACATAATAAAATTTTCTTTGTTTTTCAATAAACTTACAATTGGAAAACTACAAACGCTTGAATACATTTCTACAATACATTCAATGTGATAACTTTAAAATGAATGTAAATTATATGAATCATTAATAATATAATTATAGTTACTAATAGCACATACTATCGCTATAATAAAAGTAAAACATGTTTCTTATAATTTTACTTTCATTTTTTATTTTGTCACTATATTAAAGCTATACATATTTAACGTGGCATAAGATTTATTTTGAACATACAAGAGACTGCGCATTTTGTAATCGATTTTATTTCTGTACTAGAAACGAAAATACTCCATTTATATTTTTTTAGTTCCATATACGTTTTAATGTTTGTAATGCTCAAATTTTTGATCCATATTTTATCTAAGTATGCTTTTTCATGTCGTTGCTTGTACCATGTAAACTCAAGTTGAATATTTTTTTTATATATACGATTTTTAAATTTCGGAAAAGGGAATGTCTTCCACATGTGCACCACTTTTTTTTCAATTTCATGCGAATTCTTAGATAAAAAATTTTCTTTCATTTCACTATTGAATTCTCGGATAAAACATCGGAGTCTGTCATGCGCTCTAAGTCGCACTATTATATCTTGTATCTTGAACCCTCATGGATTTAAGGATCTAGAAAAATGGAAGGCGACAGAGTTTAGATTTTTTTCATTTTGAGAGTTATTTGGGATAGTTACTAAAATTGATTGAGGACCTGCGAAGCCTTTGCAATAAGTATCATGCAGACTACTCGAACAATTTCATGATAAATCAAATGTAGATCCAAATGACATTGACATACATAAAAAAAATCCAAGATTGATTTTGTTAAAATAAATGGATATAAAATATATTCGTCAATTAATAAGGATTGCCATTTATTGCTCTCTAATAAAAAGATAATGTGTGTGGATGAAATAATTGAACAGGAATCACATTTACTTTTTCGATGGTTTCTCTTACTCTTTCGACCCACACTTGAAAACAAAGTTGTAAGTTTGTTTTGCTCATACATTTTTTTATCATTGATGTAATCAATTGCTTCTTGTTTGTTCCGCCGGTCAGAGTTAACTGAATCGACTGTAAATAAGAACTTATTAAATACATCCATATTAACTATAGAAACCTTAACTATAGAAAATATTGTATTTACCAAATCCCTGAAGATATCCATATTTTTCAGCTTTTCTTCCAAACCGTCTAATTCTTCATTCGTCTTAATAGGTAACATAAAGTTAGTTCTTTTCTCACGGACTGAATCTGTGAAGCTGATGCCTTGTTTCTCTTGACGAAAGTCATCAGTTCATTCAAAATCACTTTGAAAGAGCTCAGGCCACTTCTTCATCTTGGTTTGTTTGTATCTCCATTGGATATACATTAACATAGATTATATTGTTTAATTCGGTGTAATAAAAATATTAAATAACATACCTTTCTGCGCTGCGCTGGTTTTTTCTTTCCTGGGATAGAGCTCAGAGTGTTATCGTCTGAGCTCTCAAAACACGATTGATTTTGAGTTCTTTTTACATACTTCTTCACGTTTTTATGATCGGTGGTCTTCTCATAAACTTAGCCTCCAATTCAGAGTAATCTCTAAACGAAGGAGGCCCGCACGCCTTCAGCATCCTATTTAGTTTATAGCCTGCTACATTTTCTGATCATAATTACATAGTCTTCTCCTCATTTACAGCCCATGATCCAACACTATCAAATATAATGGTACCAAATTTGAAATTTATTTATTACTATATATTAGTTATAGTTATTACTATAACTAATTATTTCAAATATTTAAATTAAATAATTGAAATTCATTATTAAGAGAACTTGCCTCCATATTCACTTATTTAAAATTTAACTACGTAAACTTATCTTTAAACAAATACCTGCAACTGTTGCGATGATCAAAACTGGAAAGAAATACGAAATGCAATTGCGATCCTTGCAACTACAGAAAATTAAATTTTGGCACGGTTATTTATTAGTGTGGGCACTGATTTACATTTTCTTCAAAACCAAATGCTCCGCAATATTCATTTATTAGAATATATAGAATGATATATTCATAAATAATAATATCAATAACAACTATGATACAAATAATATTGATAATGACATAAATAGGAGTATTTTTAGTAAATGTAAATAGATCGAACCAAATTTTTGAACGTGCATATAACTGGCAGACTCACAACTGGCATGCCCAGGTATTTGACAGTTTCGTGGGCGTGGCTTATCGGCAAAGGCGTGGCTACATTTAAAACCTAATTTTTTTTTATGAAAATGATTAAAATATAATAATTTATTCAATTAAATTTCATTTATTTTGCATTATCTTTGTTTGACATAAAAATCTTTAATCTACAATCAAGTATTTTTACATATGTCATAGCACATTGATACCAACCGACATAATCTGCCGTGTCAAAATATGTTCGAAGATATGTTGAAATAGTGCAAATCATTGCAAATATTTATCAATTATTGTATTAAAAAGTGGTAAAAAGTGAATATTCATTAATTATTGTATTGAACAGTTGAAAAAAGTGATTAGAGGTTCTCCAATAAGTGATTAGATCGTTCTTCCAAACGATCGGCATAGTGAAAGTTGTTTTTTTTGATAAATTAGTCGCGGGCCTGCCAGTGTTTATTTGGCACAGTTTTTACATTTATCTTATTAATAACTGAATTAGTGATGAATATTAATAAATAACTATGAATATAAAGTAATAATGTTGTGTTTTATATTAGTTCGACAACGTTTTCAGCCTACTTTTTGCAATTGTTAAAAATCGTTCGTGAGGTTATGTTATTCGCGGGTCTGCTGGGTTTTATTTGGCACATTTTTGTGCCAAATGTGAAAATAATAAAATCATTTAGTTGTAAGTCAAACATCGAAGCTATGTATCATATATATTAATTAATATTGATTCTAAAATTGTAAGTTGAAGAGTGTCAAATGATATAAGACTTGATTTGTCTTTTGCCCAGATTTTTCTGAGAATATAGGGAAAGGCTTGAAAATCCACAACAATGCTTGCAGCATATATAGTGCGCTTGAAATTATACATGATATATTAGTTATTATAGCTAAACAAAGTCATTTTGAAAATATATATTTATTTATTTCTTTATTTATTTATTCATAAGCAAGCCGTAATCAATAATAATAGATATTATTTCAGGCTCTTGTCAAGCTTATTCATAGTTACTATTAAAAGGATAGTAATTTTATAATAATCATAGTAGCTGCACGAATTTCGATTCTGAAAAAAAAGAGCTGAAAAAAAGCATTCGAACATTAAATACAATGTCCACCAGTCAAGCTCAAAATTCTTGCACAAGGTTGCCGTAATCAATAATAATAGATATTATTTCAGGCTCTTGTCAAGCTTATTCATAGTTACTATTAAAAAGATAGTAATTTTATAATAATCATAGTAGCTGCACGAATTTCGATTCTGAAAAAAGAGCTGAAAAAAAGCATTCGAACATTAAATACAATGTCCACCAGTCAAGCTCAAAATTCTTGCGCAAGGTTGAAAGTTATACTTATTTAAAACCGTAAAAAATTTAAATTAATAAAATAGCAATAAAAAAAGAAAAAAAATAATGGTTGTACAGGCGATCAAATGGTCAGACTACATAGATACAGGATAAGGATTATGCAAGAAAATAGTTATTGAATTCAAATTGAGAAAATCAGTAATGTCATAAAAAGCTAAGTCTTTAAAAGTTTAACTAGGGAAGCATGAAATTTTTTTGCTGTCTAAGTTTCGGATATTGAGTGGAAATTTATTCATAAGCTGAATACCTAAACCGTCGATCGTATTGAAAGAGCTGGCTAATTTATATGTGCGCGCCAATGTTGTGTCTAGTGTTATAGTTTGAGGAGGACGAAGCCATATCAAAAAGTTTCGAATTGTTTTTGATGAAAGTTAATGTTACCAGCAGAAAAATGCATGGCAGTTAGAATATTGTATTTTTTAAATATGGGTCTGCAGGAGGCTTTACTGGGCAAGGAAAAAATTATTCGAATAGCTCTTTTCTGAAGCTTAAATATTTTAATTAGTTCGGATGATATATATATATATATATATATATATATACACCCCCCTGAAAAAATACAAATATACAAGATAGACAAAAATAAAATTTACACTTGAATATGAATCTTTTTATCTCAGAAATAATTTATCTTACTTAAATTTAATTTTAACATATTGTACAGCCATGGATGTTATTTACCATTGGAATTGGGTGAGTTCCGATCCTATCATTACCGCCCTGGCCGCCGCGATGGTTTCTTTCTTTGCCCACCGTGGTTGCTCCGCCGGGCGCCGCGGTTTTCTCCGCGGTAATTTCCGCGGGCCACCGCGTTTGTTTTACGCGACCGCCGCTGTTGTTTCCTTTACCGCCACGGGTGCTTCCTCCACCACCGCGGGTGCTTCCTCCACCACCGCGGGTGCTTCCTCCACCACCGCGGTTTTTTTTCTCTACCGTCGCGGTTGTTTCCACTACTGCCGCGGTTGTTTTCTATACCGCCCGCCGTTGTTTCCTCTACCTCCGCGGTGGTTGTTTTCTATGCCGCCGCGGTTGTTTTCTACGCCGCCGCGGTTGTTCCCTATGCCGCCGCGGCTGTTTCCTCTGCCGTCGCCCCAACTCGCATCGTCTGTGGACTAAAATAATAATTAATAATATTATAATAGCTGATTTCTATGTATTTATGTATTATTATAAAAATTTAACATTACCTCTTTGTTATTATAAAAATCTATTTCTTGATCTTTAAAAAAATGTAGGAAGTATTCCTCCACGTTTCCACTATCTTCATAAAGAACCGGCAGGAGCGATAATACCGCTATTACCGTGCAATTTTATCGTGTCGAAACGATAACTAACGCCCTTCATTTTGTAACCTATTATAAGAAAAAATTATAATGAAAAATCCCTTAATTATACCAATGTATACATGTATATATATATATATATATATATATATATATATTTATATATCTATATACATAAAGGAAATATATCCCTTTGTTATGCTCCGATACCCCCACAACCAAAACCGTGTGACAAAGAAACGATGTCACCGAAACATCTCCTAATTTCGTTGGTCTCGATTTTGCACTCGAGCTATAATTATAAGAATTTTTTAATTATACTATATAATTCCTGAAGAATAAAAAGTGGATTTAAATTACTTACACAAGCCTATCTTCCCAATGGGACTCGGTGTGGCAGTCTGTTAATATTATCAATATCTCTTTCGGTATTTCCTCACTAGCGTGAAATTCCTCACAGCTCCCGCCATTTTATTTAAGAATGCTAGAAAAATAAAAACTATAATAATAGAAACGAAGAAATAGTTTTCAAATAAATTATATATGTAATTTTAATAATACGCTATTATAATATAAATATAAATATAAATATGATAAAAATCTGAATTTTTTGTAAGAAAATATTATAATTTCTTACGTTTCAGCATTATTACAAATAGCATTATTACATAAAGCTATAAGAACTATTAGTTCCATAAATACAAATTACTGATGCAGTAAAAGAATAGCCACATAATTGGATTCAGTTGGAGAGTTACACATTTTTGTTTTATTTCCTTCACAGATATTGTCACATCATTCATAATTTTTGGGTCAAAAACATGAATATTGAATAGTTTCGAGTCGAATGGTTTTAAAAATAATTATTTTGTCATCGTCGCTTCCGAACACAAATATATATCAACATCACCAATTTTATTTATTAAAACTATTTTATTCTCGGTTGTTAAACAACAGTTATTTGAAGCTATATTATTTATAGATTTTTTTTTATTAAATTAAATCTTTTCTATTTCTAATGTTTTTGTCCGGTGTATTACTGGAAAGCTCTTGATTTGAATAAATTCACTTCTGTTTTATTAGTTGTTTCTTCCCACATTCTGTTTACTAATTGTTGCAAGGGCTTGAGTGAATCTTGAATCTTATTTTCCACACTTCCGAAATAATTTTCAAATGGAAAAACAACTAAATTTGTCTAATGAACAACCAAACTTCTTGACTTCATCAGCTAAATGGATTATATTATGACATTGATGTGAAGCTATCTGATTATCCATATAAATCAGAATAATTAATAACAAAAAGTTTAACAAGTCCCCTGCCAAACTATTTCAGTGGAGACATGCCTCTGTATCACACAGATTTCTAATGCCTAAACTAAAATGCAGAAAATTTAAAAACAATTGGTTACTTAATACAGGTCTCTAAAACTACTCATCCAGAATCTAACAAAAATTGTCTGTATTCAGTGGCCTTCCAATGTTTGTGATCCTCTAGTCTTCTAGCAATCTGGAAAATTCCGAAGGGAGCAACTTTCTGTGCTTTATATATAATTGTTTCTATTCCTTTTTCGTTCCACCGTAAGAGAGTAATTAGGCGCTTTGTCGCCCCCAAACACATCATGTGCATATAATCCAATGCAACTTGGGAAACCACACCGATCCCCAAATCCTCTAGAATAGATCACCAGTATGGTGCTCTGGGTATTGTTTTGATTTTACACGTCAGGTCGGTGTGTACCACCGGTGTACCACACTGAA